>NC_060907.1:18485991-18555991 GCF_014805685.1 Silurus meridionalis
AGAAAGAAAGATTATATGGAGAAATAAATAAGATGACTGGCTGGACAGATAGGGGAGTAAAATGGATAGACAGGTTTCAGAGAAGAAAGGATCGATCAATACAAATAGACAGATTAAACAAATGAATGAAAAGAAAGATAGAAGAATGGATAGACAGGTAAAGCAAAAGAATGGATAGACAGATTAAAAGAAAAGACAGACAGATAAAAGAGAGGAAAAGGCAGACAGGTAACCAAAAGAATGAATAAAGAGATTAGGGAGAGGATCCAGAAGAATGGATAGACAGATAGCGTGGAAGAAAGGCTAGATAAAGTGAGATAAAGCAGAGGAATAGATAGACAGATAGGGTAGGAAATGGATAGATAGACATTGCAGGAGAAAGGACCAAAAACTCAGCAGAAGAATAGATAGACAGAAAAAGCAGGAGAATATAAACATGCAGAAAAACAAATAGAGAGATAAAGAAGTGGAATGGATAGACAGATAGAGAAGAAGAATAGACAGATAATTAGAGCAGATAGGCAGGTAGAGCATTAAAGTAGATGGATAAAAATAAATAGATTGACAGGCAAAGAAGAAGAAAGGATAGACAGTTTGAGCAGAGGGATAGATAGATAGATAGATAGATAGATAGATAGATAGATAGATAGATAGATAGATAGATAGATAGATAGATAGATAGATAGATAGAACAAAGATATAGATAGACAGATAAAGTGGAAGAGAAGATAAACAGATTGAGTAGATAGATAGATAGATAGATAGATAGATAGATAGATAGATAGATAGATAGATAGATAGATAGATAGATAGATAGTTTCCTGTTATGAGCAGTGTAGTGACACTCGGCTGCGTGTTTTTCATGAGTTAGCCTGTTAGCCGTGCGATGCTGATCATCTGTCAGCTCAAACACATCACACGCGTCCGAACCGAAGCCGAAGCCATCGATCACGCGGCCGCTCCGCTCGTTAACTCCGCCTCCCGTCACGTGTCGGGTATTTTTAGCCGTTTATCTCCGCGCTTCATGAGCGTGAAATTGAACAGCCAGCAGCCGGCAGACGCAATTCCCGCTTGGAAGCGAGCGTGGAAATGACTTCCTGTGACGACGACGCACTCCGTTCGGCCACCGTGAACCTCCACGTGCTGCACACACACTTCGCTAACACACCGAGGACAGCAGTGAAACCGAAAATAAAAAAAGGTATGAGGGGACAGTAATGCCCAATCACATATACTGCGATTTTTTTAAACATACAGACTTTTTTTATCTTTATCTGAGTCAGCAGCTAAAAACGTCATCTTCATGCTAGCTGATAAATGTGCTTTTCAAAAACTGCGCTTAGAAATACACTAGCCAAGAAAAAACTCTAATAAAATGAAGTTGAAAGATTGACAAGATAAATTTTAGCTAAAAAATAAACTAGCTAGGAAATAAGCTAGCTAAGAAATAGACAAGCTAAGAAATAGACTAGCTAAAATATAAGCTAGAAAGTGTGATAGCTAAGAGATACACTAGTTAGCAAATGTGCTAGCTAAAAGAAATACACTGACAAGAGAAAAAATTGCTAAGAAATAGACTAGCTATAATCTGTGATAGCTAAGCTATAAACTACACAGGAAATAACCTAGCTAAGAAAAATAGACTAGCTAGGAAGTGTGATAGCTAAGCTATAGACTAGCTTGACAATAAACTAGCTAAAAATAGACTAGCCTGAAAATAAAGCTAGGAGCTAAGCTTAGAAAAGCACTAGCTAATTCTTTCTTGAAAATCCTATAATGAAGTACTCCTGTTGCTATGGCGATAATTAAAGAGAGAACGAGAGGTAGTGAAAGACAGACGAAAAGAAAGACAGCAAGTGAAAGACAGACAGAAAGATAGACAGCATGGGAAAGATGGAAAGAGAGTCTGCGAGTAAAAGGCAGGGATAAAGACAAGTGAGTGAAAGACATGAGAGAGAGTCAGTGAGTAAAAGACAGACAAAGAAAGAGAAAGACAAGGAGTGAATGAAAGATAGACAGAGAGAGAGACAGTAAGTAAAGGTCAGAGAGAGAGAAAGAGGCAGTGAGTGAAAGACAGACTGAGAGAGAGACAGTGAGTGAAAGAGTGAGAGACAGACAGAGAGAGAGACAGGAGGAGAGAAAGAGACAGTGAGTGAATGAGTGAAAGACACAGAGAGAGAGATACAGGTGAAAAAAAAAACAGTAAGTGAGAGAGAGAGAGAGAGAGAGAGAGACTGTAAGTAAAGGAGAGAGACAGTGAGTGAAAGGGTGAGAGACTGACAGAGAGAGAGACAGATGGTGAAAGACAGAGAGTGATGGAAGAAAAGTGAGAGATTAAAATGTGGTGTGATTCTCTCACTTTTTCCCACAGTTTTCTCTTTTAGCAGCTGCTTATGCGTTTCCTCTCTTCACTACTCTCTCTCTCTCTCTCTCTGTCAGATCTCTCCATCATCATGCTGACTTGTCCTGCCAGTCAGTGAAACTCTGAATCAGAAGAACTGCCATAGAGGCCACAGACACCTTTCTGGTAGACTAGCGCACAGCTAATGCGGCTGCACTAGAGGTGTGCTTCTGGAACATTCTGGTAGATGACAGAGGAGTCACGTGACAGGAAATGACACATTCTGCTTCCAAACAAGCGATTATTTAATTTATAGGTACACTGTTCTTTAGCACTTGGATGTTAGCTAGTGAAAAGTTTTGCACGTGGTTTTTAGCTAGATTTTTGCTAGTAGCTCACAAGCTAATTATAGCTACAGTTGTTTGAAGCTAAGTTAGACAACTTACTGAACGCTGCCGCAGTAGGTTTAAAGCTAGTCAAATTGCTAGTCAAGATAATTTGCTAACTATTTTCTAACTTTAGGTGAGGATTAGTACGAGCTGTGGGACCGTAAGCCCTGCGTGAGGGCAGATGTTGTGTTTCGGTGAATCTCCTCAGGCCGAATGAGGCTAATTGATGACGGCGGTGCGATATTCCTTCAGAGAATTATCCGATCGATACGTGGATCCGTGGGTAATGCGAGCTCAGCGTCCTCATGCACAGAGATGTTCCATCGATTTCTAACAACACGGCCATATTCCAGCTTGCATAAAAATACCGGCTAATTTGTCAAACCCACCCGAAGCACTGAGGTCCCTGTTTTCTTCCAACTGCGCATTATGGTGCATTATGGGATTGATTTACACGCTGTTCGGTGTTCACAGTTGGAATAGTAACACTATCCTGACGAAAATGGTAAATATAGAAATTCACTTTAATACATGATTCAGACCAGCGGTGGGGCTTTTGGGGGGTCTGGTGATCACAGGAATGAGGAGAGGCATAATCACCAAAACTGCCCTACATAAAGGAACTGACCTTATAACAAGGATAGAAAGTGAAAGGAATAAATATATATTTATTATATTTTTGAAGAAAGAAAGAAAGAAAGAAAGAAAGAAAGAAAGAAAGAAAGAAATTGTACAATAAAGGAAAAAAGAAAGAAAGAAAATCTTGAGTGAAAGAAAGAAAACACTGAGTGAAAGAAAGAAAACACTGAGTGAAAGAAAGAAAAAAGAAAGAAAGAAAGAAAGAAAGAAAGAAAGAAAATAAAGAAATGTAACAATAAGTGAAAAAATAAATAAAAGAAAGAAAGAAAGAAAGAAAGAAAGAAAGAAAGAAAGAAAGAAAAAGAAATTGTACACTAAAGAAAGGAAAAAGAAAATCTTGAGTGAAAGAAAGAAAACACTGTAAAATAAAAGAAAGAAAGAAAGAAAGAAAGAAAGAAAGAAAGAAAAAAGAAAGAAAACATAGAAAGAAAGAAAGGAAAACATTGAATAAAATGAAAAGAGACATTAAGTGAAAGAAAGAAAAAAGAAAGAAAGAAAGAAAGAAAGAAAGAAAGAAAAAAGAAAGGAAAAAAAAGGCAGCGCAGTGTACACGGAGCAGAAGAGAGAGTTATGTTTGTTGATTTGCATATGCTAAACTATTTTTGAAAAGCTCCGCCCCTTTTGAGTGGGCGGAGTAATCCGAACTCCTCCGAGACACTGCACTGAATTCGCTTTATCATATGACTTCAAAGTAATTGACCTTGATAAATTAATTACCTGTGTCCTACTGCTCACACCCACACACACACACACACACACACACACACACACACACACACACACACACTGTCCCCAGTGTGTAAAGACGAGTCATTTTTCACACTTTTATCAGCACTCATTTTCACATTGCGCTTGCCCTCGGCGGTATTCAATTTATTTTTCCATTAATTTTACACTCACACTGCTGCCTAATCATGTGGTTTGGGACACGTCCACAGTGGACCAACAACGGAGTTAGTGTGGCCAATACATTAAATAGGTCATGTGATATCTGACATGTCCATAGTCAACTAATAAAGGTGTCTCTGTGGCCTATATGTCTACAGTCGTGTTTATATTGCCCATATAGTGACTAGGGTGTGTGGTTTGGGACACATCCACAATGGTACACCGATAGTGTTTAGGTTACCCATATAATTAATAACGCATGTAGTTTGGGACACAGCCACAGCGACTAAACGATGGTGTTTATGTTGACTATATAGTTAATAAGGTGTGTGATTTGGAACACAGACTCAGTCACCAAATTATAGTGTTTCTGCGGACTATATAGTCAATAAGGCTTATGGTTTGGGACACATCCAGTGACCATGATCCAAAGCCCATCTCCCTCCCCCCATCCTGACCATGTTCTACAGAGATCAGCTGCACCATCTCGGATCACAAGACCCTACAGAGGACAGTGAGGACGGCTGAGAAGATCAACGGAGTCTCTCTCCTCTCCATCACGGACATTTATACCACACGCTGCGTTCGATAAGCCAACAGCATTGTGGACGACCACACACACCCCTCACACACACTCCACACACGCTCTTCACTCTCCTACCATCAGGGAAGAGCTTCCGAGGCATTGGGTAAACAAATCCAGACTGTGCAACAGTTTTTTCCCTCAAGCCATCAGACTCCTCAACACACAAAACACACACACACTCAACTGTGTGTTACTAAACTGCTACAAATCTGAACTTACACACACCCATACTTATTTTACACATCCATGTCTTCATTACCATCCATGTCTTCAATAAACCCAGATTGTTTACATCAGAGGTGGGAAGTAACGGAGTACAAATATATCGTTACTGTACTTAAGTAGATTTTTCTGGTATCAGTACTTTACTCCACTATTTATTTTTCAGACAACTTTTTACTTTTACTCATTAAATTTTTACACAAATATCTCTACTTTTTACTTCTTACATTTTCAAAACCAGCTCGTTACTTTAGTTTTAATCTATTGATTTGGTGAAATATATATTTTTTATTTTCACTGCGCCGATTTCAGCCGAACAACCGATTTCCTTTAATGCGCGTCTTTTTCACTCTTTCTCACTCTTTATGAAGATAAGAATCAGCAGGCAGAAGCAGTAAGAAGTTTGGGGTTAACGTGGATGAGACAGAGGGAGTCAGTGATGTAAACATGACTGAGAACAGACACATTCATGATGATCATCATCTTTTCTATATATATATATATATTTGGCTGTCAAAATTCTAATTATTTTAAACGGCACTAAATGTTATTAACACGCTATCAATTCAGCGCACATTTCTGTTTTTACCATTTTTATAAAAAAAAAAAAATGTAAATACATAAATAAATAACTAAATATAAAAGAGGCGAAATTAAAACCTCCAGCAAAACATACACTTATTCACGATGTCCCTTCTTTACTTAGATATAAAATAAATAAATAAACTCCACCGAAAAATATTTTTAATTAGTAAACTTTTGTTTTATTTCTGCGCCAAGTCTCAAATCAAACACCAACTCCGCCGTGTTTTACACAATTAACCCTCTAGGTGGCGTTTTGTGGGTTTTTCACTCATAAGGGCGACACGAACTTAAATTACTGTCTTTATTGATCGTACAGATAAAAACAAAACATCATTCAAATCTGTAAAATGTCTATAATTATATATAAAATCTTCTTGACTTGACTTGAAGAGGTGCAGTTTCTCCGGTATCACCTCGTTAACTGTCCGTGTGGAAACATATCAAAGGCTCTGAACGATGTCCACACGTCTCTGCACTGTTATAGCCTTTATATTTAATCACTGTACATATGCTTACATACAGTACAGACAAAAATTTGGACACACCTTCTCATTCAAAGAGTTTTCTTTATTTTCATGACTATGAAAATTGTAGATTCACACTGAAGGCATCAAGGGCTATTTGACCAAGAAGGAGAGTGATGGGGTGCTGTGCCAGATGACCTGGCCTCCACAGTCACCGGACCTGAACCCAATCGAGATGGTTTAGGGGTGAGCTGGACCGCAGAGTGAAGGCAAAAGGGCCAACAAGTGCCAAACATCTCTCGGGGAACTCCTTCAAGACTGTTGGAAGACCATTTCAGGTGACTACCTCTTGAAGCTCATCAAGAGAATGCAAAGAGTGTGCAAAGCAGTAATCAAAGCAAAAGGTGGCTACTTTGAAGAACCTAGAATATGACATTTTTCAGTTGTTTCACACTTTTTTGTTATGTATATAATTCCATATATAATTCCACATGTGTTAATTCATAGTTTTGATGCCTTCAGTGTGAATCTTCAATTTTCATAGTCATGAAAATAAAGAAAACTCTTTGAATGAGAAGGTGTGTCCAAACTTTTGGTCTGTACTGTATATATCACATGCTGTACATATGATAGATATTTATCTGCACTATTTGCACGATTGCTACTTTTTGCACTTCTGGTAGATGCCAAACTGCATTTTGTTGCTGTGTACCTGTACTATGCAAGGACAATAAAGTTCGTTCTATCTATCTAGATAGTAGTAGTATCTATCTAGAAAGTAGTAATAACAACTTTTTACTTAAGTACATGTCAGAGCCAAGACTTCTTTACTTTCACTTAAGTAAAAAGGTATAATCAGTACTTCAACTTTTACCTGAATATTTTAAAACATGAGTATCTGTACTTCTACTTAAGTAATGGATGTGTGTACTTTTGCCACCTCTGGTTTACATGCTGTTTTTTGCACATCAGTTTGACTGCTGCTTTTGCTGTTTTGCACAACTGTTTGTTTTATTAACAAGTTCCCTACAGTTCTCTCTGCACACCGTACTGTAAAACACTGTAGGTTTACTGGCAGTGCTATTTTGTGTTTTGTGTACATATTTGTTCTACACTGTCTTGTGTCTTTGCACCTGGTTGTACACAATGCATTTTATGTTGTGAGGACACATATTTAGTCCTTAAATCTGTGTTCTGGTATGTTGTTTTATGTAGCACCATTGTTCTGGAGGAACGTTGTCTCATTTCGCTGTGTACTGGGTCAGATATATATATGGTTGAAATGACAATAAAAGCTTCTTGACTATATAGTGTATAGGGTGAGTCATTTGGGACAGGTCCACAATGAAACGGCATTGACGCTTAGGAAGTCTATATAGTGTATAGGGTACGCCGTTTGGGACAGCTCCACAGTGAATTGGAATTGGCAGTTAGGAAGTCTATATATTGTATAGGGTATGTCATTTGGGACAGGTCCACAGTGAACCACTGTTCTTTGACGTTTACAAAGTTTATATAGTGTATAGGGTACGGCGTTTGGGACAGCTCCACAGTGAATTGGAATTGGCAGTTAGGAAGTCTATATAGTGTATAGGGTGTGTCATTTGGGACAGGTCCATAATAGAATGGTATTAATACATAGGAAGTCTATATAGTGAATAGTGTGTCATTTGAGACAGGTCCACAGTGAACAGGAATTAGCGGTTCGGAAGTCTATATAGTGTATAGTGTGTGTCATTTGGGACAGGTCCACAGTGTCTGGTTTGGGAAAGTTTTTGGTTTGGGACAAAGCCACAATAAAAAAAATCTAATTGATTAAAGTGACTGTAAAGGGGCGGGATAAATATGAAGGGCGAGTCTTGAATTTTATTACATACACCTTCATGTTTTTTTGCTAATCTTCGTGCTAACTGCTGACAGAAAAGCGTGAATAGCTGAAAGCTAATGTGTAATTAGCGCTCGGTTTGAAGTCGGAGTTGTTAATAATGGCGCCCACGTTCCTCCTGCAGCTCTTTATGACTTGTGTGTTGTGCTAATTTTTCTCCTAGCTGATCGCTAATGAACACAGCGGGCGAGTCTGACTCGATGAACTCTCCCCACAAAGGCAAGATTAAAAAAACAACACGAGGATCGGAGACGCTAAAAACAAGGTTTTGCTTTGCTAACTGTGTAACGTGCAACACAATCGTTGTGTTTGTTTTTAATGCTGCTAAACAAACCGAATGCCAGTGAGCGGAGGCACGAGAAGGTAATGTGACATGTACAACCGTTTACAAGCTTATCATTAGTCTCTTTTTCTTGTGTCCTTCTTTCACATGTTTTTAGTTCCAGTGTTTCCTACAGGTATCATTTCCTAGTGTCTTAATTTTTGGTGTCCTCAATGCATAGCCCCCTGTGATATAAGGACAATAGTCCAATGCTATTTTCCTTATATCACAGTTCCTTTGTTTCCTACAGGTGTTGTTTCTTAATATCTTTGTTTTTTGTCCTTGAGAAATAGAACCCTTGTTTTCTGAGAAAGTTGTTTTATAGTGTACCTCGTTATATTTCTGCCCTTGTTTCCGTTCCAAAGCTATTGTCCTCATGCTTCCTAGTACCCTTGTTTTCGAGTCTCTTGTATCTTACTGTCCTTGATTCACAGTGCTCAATTTTCTAGCTTCTGCCTTTTGCTTTATAGTTCAATTGTTTTCTAGTCACCCCATTGCCCAGTACCCATGTTTTCTAGGTTTTGTCCCCTTGTTTTTTTACTCCCCTTGTTTCTTAGGTCCCCACATGTATGACATTTGTGCTCATGCTTTGTAGTCCCTTCTTTCTTTTGTCTTCTGTATTGGACTCTTTTATGCCTCTGTGTCTTGTTTGTCCTCATGCTTCCCTTTCTTTTTGTTTTCTTCTTGATTTCCAGTGATTCTGTACCCTTGCTTCCAAATGGTCTTGATTTATAGTCCAGTGGTTTCTTCATCTCTTTGATTCCTATTCTCTTTGTTCCATATTAACCTCATGTTCTAATGTCTCTGCTTGCTAGTTTCTTTTGTATCCCAGGTTTAAGATGTCTAGCTTTTGTCCTCCTGTTTCGTCTCCCCGCGTAAGTTTTGATCTCCCGGTGTTTGAGTGTCTTCTGTCAATGTTGTTTTCTAATCTTCCTTTTTTCTAGTCCTCTTGTTTCTGGGTCTCATTGATTCCCAGTGCTCGTGTTTTGTCCTTTTGTTTCCCAGATACCTAGTTTTTGAGTCTCCAATTGTCAAGTCCCCTTCATTTAAGTGTTCTTGATTCCTTATATTTCCTAGAAACCACGATTCCCATTACCTGAGTGCCTTTTGGACAATGGGTTTGTTTATTAGTCTCCTTGATTCCCAGTCACCTAGTATTCTAGACTCCTTGTTGTCTAGTCCCCTTAATTATTAGTTTTCATTTTTCATAGACTTCAAGACTTCTAGTCCCCACTTTTGTCTCCTCGATTCCCAGTGTTCAAGTATCGTTTTATCTTTATAGTTCCTAGTGAGTTGGTCCATGCAACCCTTTTTTAGTCTCCTCTTTTCTAGCCCCCTTGTGTCTTGGTCTTGCTGATTCCCAGTGTTTGTGTTTTGTCCTTATGTGTTCCACACTCCTAGTTTTTAGGTCTCCTTGTATTCTAGTCTATTTCTTTCTTAGTCTCTTTGAGTGTGAAATTATGTGTTAAATTTTTGCTACTGCCAATTTACTTGTCTCCTTGCTTCTTAGTATCCTTGATTCCCAGTCACCTAGTTTTCTAGTCCTTGTTGTATTGTCCCCTTCATAGCTCCTAGATAACGTTTTGTAGTTTCCCTTGTTTTCCAGTCTTCTGATTTTTAGTCTTCTTGATTCCTCATATTTCCTAGATGCCAAGATGTTTAGTCCTCTCTTTTGTTCAACAAAGTGTTTGTTTCTTAGAGCACAAGGGTCTAATTTTTGTGTCTAATGTTTTCTCGTCATCAAGTTTTCTAGTCTCTATATTTATTCTTAGTCTCTGTACTTGAGTTTCTTTTGTCCTCATGTTTCCTAGTGACTGTTTTCCAAACTTCTTGTTTCTTCAAGTTTATGTTTCCAGCTTTCTCCAGCGTTCTAGTCAACCTTTTCATCACTCAAATTGTTTTAAAGTCCCTGTTACTAATTCCTGTCTAATTCTTGCTTCCTTACTACTTTATTAACAGGTATGAATTGAGTAAATTATGTGTCCATGTCCAGAAACAGGTTGTGAAGTGAAATCTCTGCATCAGCGGTAACCCCAGGCTACCAAGTCAGCCCTTGCTACAAGAGAAAGCGTTTTAGCCAAGGGTTTTTAAGTGGAATTAGATTTCTGTGCATGTTTGAGCTGGACAAGGCCGCAGAGTGCACTTCCCCACATCGCATCCGCCTTAAACATGCCGGAGACCATTTCACCCGATACACGATCCGCTGTTAACAGGGCAGGCCGAGGTTTACAGCGTAGCGCAATAGTGCTCTATACGAAACCGTGTACTAAAACGCAAAAATCATGAACTTCTTGTTGTTGTCTCTTCACTTGTAATCAACTTGTCATATAAATAGGCCAGTGTAAAGACACATAATTAAAAACCAACAATTAAATCCGATGTTGCCGTGGCAACTAAAAGCATTAGGATGGTCAAGGACCATTGCTGTAGTAACTCACCCGAGTACCTATGAAGCGAAGCGCAAGTGCTAATTAAATTATTTGCGACAATGACGTGTTCGAAAAGGGGACACGTTAGCTAGAGAGCTAATGTGATGCATATGAAATTAGCATTTAGCAGTTGACATAGTTACAAATGTCAGATTAAAAGTCTGTATTGGCTGCCAGTTGTAGAAAATAAAATAACAGACCCCACCCAGGTTTATACTTCTAGGTTAATATAGTTTTTTCCCTTGATAATCCCTAGTAGGTTGTTTACACTTCCTGTCTTCTTGTTCTTGTTTTTTTATGATCCCCGTATCCCTGTTACTACTTGACGCCTTTCTTCCTAGTGTACATGCTTTATTTCTGCCCTTGTTTCCAAGGTTGCTTCGTTTTCAAAGCTATTGTCCTCATGCTTTCTCACAGTCTTTCAAGTTTTTGGTCTTAACAGTGAGACATTTAAGCATTTTTAGCAATTAGCCCTTATCATAATGCTATATCTGATGCTCTATCTATTAGCCAACGTTACTAGCTAAACAAACTAGCTATCTGGTTAAAAATAAATGTGTTCTATAGGTAGAAGGCTAGCAACCCTATCTATCTTAAAAGTTAAAATGAAATTAAGCTAAATATTATTAATCATAAAGTAATCACAGTCGATTCTAAACATCATAAGTTCCCCTCAGTGAAATGACCTTTTCAGAAACGCAGCACGTGCGAACAAAACACACAGGAGAATTCAACTGCGTGAACTCCGATAAAACATTTATTTTAATAAATAGCTTTTTTGTTATTGCAGGGGCTTTAGCGACGCACCAAATCGCTCTGACCCGATTAGCATAAAGCTTCACAGCAGCAAGTGGATTTTGTGGCGAGTGAAGTGGCCGCAGGTGGATAATGCACGGCAGGACAACGAGTAATGTGCAGCAGGACAGAAAGTAATGGACAGATAAAGATCCTGAAGCATTCAAATGAGAAAACCGTGGCTTCCTGATGACCCGCTAATTCATTGTGGTTAGCATTAGTGCTAGGGTTTAGCATCTGAGCTGTACAGCTGCCAAACCTCTGCGTTAGTGTTTCCAGTAAGGCAGATGTGTCTCAATATTCTCTGTCCTACTGAATGTTGTCCTACTACTGACTGCCTGTCTCACTGCATGCTGTCCCACTACTCACTATCTGTCTCACTACTTAGTGTCTTACTCAACACCACCTGTTTCCAAACACTGTACTATTTGTTATCTTACTGAACACCACCTGTCTTACCACACACTGTCCTATTTGGGGTCTTACTGAACACCACCTGCCTCACCATACACTGTTTTGCTCTATGCTGCCTGTCTCACTATCCGGTGTCTTACTAAACTATACCTATCTCACCACACACTGTCCTCTCCATTTTACATGTCTTATCGTTTGGTGTCTTAGTCAACACCATCTGTCTCACCACACACTGTCCTATTTGGGGTCTTACTGAACACCACCTGTCTCACCATACACTGTCTTGCTCTACGCTGCCTGTCTCACTATCTGGTGTCTTACTAAACAATACCTATCTCACCACACACTGTCCTCTCCATTTTACATGTCTTATCATTTGGTGTCTTAGTCAACACCATCTGTCTCACCACACACTGTCCTATTTGGGGTCTTACTGAACACCACCTGTCTCACCACACACTGTCTTGCTCTACGCTGCCTGTCTCACTATTCAGTGTCTTACTAAACAACACCTGTCTCACCACACACTGTCCTATATGGTGTCTTACTGAACACCACCTGTCCTACTCCATTCTGCCTGTCTCACTGAGCACTCCTTGTCTCACTACATGCAGGTCTACTTCCTGTCTACTTTCTTTCTTTGTCTCAATGCTGTCTCTCTGTCAGTTTTGCTGTATGTTAACTTGCTAAATAGTCCCACTACACCACCTCCACACTGCCTCACTGCATGCTGTCTATCCTGATGTACATTACCTCTCTCATTTAATATTGCTGATCATGTTAAATTATCTATATCCTCCTGAACACCCCCTGTCTCACCGACTCGTTTTTGTCTCACTGCCTTTCTCAATGTTCACTCTGCGCTCTGCTTGTTGACCCCCCCCCCAACTGTCTCGCCCAGCGCTTTTGGGAAAAACCGCACACAATTGGGACCAATTCTCCCGCCATGCTGAGTGGCATTTTATTTATTTTATTTTTATTCGCTTCAATTATGCACGGAGGTCTGGGGGGAAATGGCGATGAGAAGAGGAATATGAAGGAAGGAGAGAAATTGAATGTAAACCCAAGGTTGCTCAGCCTCGCGGGACATCGGAGGAACGAGCTCTCGTAGCCGACGCCAGATAACCATAATGTGCAAACACACTGGCCTGTTTTTACTGCTCTCTCTGGGTGTGGGTTTATGGAGCACATCCATAATGTTACTCTGTGTGTGTGTGTGTGTGTGTGTGTGTGTGTGTGTGTGAAGGTTGCAATCTCTCCAAATCATTTTGAAATATCTAGTCAGTGCAACAAGTGCTAGTCCTAAAGGCATTGCTGTTTTTGTCACTAGAGTGCCATCAATCTCCATCACAGTCTTCATCCATCCATCTACTCATCCATCCATCCATCCATCTATCCATCTATAGATCCTTCCCTCCATCTACTCGCCATCCTGGTCGTCCCTCTATCCTTCCATCTTGAATTGAACATCTATCATTAATCCATAGTTTTAGTCCACATCCATTGCATTCCATCCTTTAATTTTCCTTTCTATTTATCTGCCCATCCATATACCTTCCAGACTCTCCTTTCATCCTCTTATTCATCCAACCACTCAGCCCACCATCCATCCATCTATCTATCCATTCATATGTTATCATCCAGCTGCATCTACACACCATTACCCATGTATCCCTCTATCCATGTGCTTGCCCATTTATATCCATCCATCCATCCTCTATCCACCATCTAGCGAATTTATAACAATTTTTCTATTTATCCATCCATCCATCCATCCATCCATCCATCCACCCATCCATCCATCCAAACGCATATTTATATCTTTCTCTCAAACAGATCATCAATCTACTGGCTCATTCCTCCAATTATACTTCTTCCATCCATTCATAAGTTTATCTGCACCTCCATTCATTCACCATCTTCACCTGTTCATCCCTCTATCATCTTATCTCCAATTAAACTAATCTATAGTTTCAGTCCACAGCCATTCCATCCCAGCCTTTTATTTTCCTTTCTATTTATCTGCCCATCAATTTATCTTCCAGACTTTCCATCCATCCTTTCATTTGTCCACCCACTTATCTAATCTACCCAATCCATACCGTCACCTTTTCATCTAATTGGCTGTCTTTACATCTTCCGATCCATGTATCCATCTGCCCTTTCACCAATCCATCCATCTCTACCTCTCTAATGTTCATCAATCCATCAGATTGTTCGTCCCTCAATCCATCAGTCCCTCAGCCCCCACAAAGCCAATTCTAGTGCAATTATATATCTGGCACCCATCCATATTTACCCATCTCCCCTTTAATGCGTCCATTTATCCATCCATTTGCCCATCCTTTCTTCTTTGGCTCCACTTTTATTTTGCCCACCTATCAAACATCCAGTCTATCTATCCAGCTCGCCTTTTATCATTTCACCATTTTGCTTATTTATCCACCATCCATTTATCTGGCTCTTAAATCATCTACACATCCTTTCCTCTGTCTGTCCATCTATACATGTAGATTTGTGCACAGCTATCCATCCATCCATCCATCCATTCATCCATCCATCCATCCATCCATCCATCCACTGATCACACTTCACCCATTTATCCTTCTATCCACCTGCTAATTCATTTACAACCATTTTTTCAATCACTGAAAGATATCCATCCACCCATATTCATATCTTTCTATCCATCAGACCATCAATCTATTAGTTAATTCCTCTATTTATCCCTCTGTCCATTTCTAACCAATCTTGCCATTCATCCATCCCTCCATCCATCCATACGTGCATTCATCCACCTATTTACAATTTCTCCATTTATCAACCTTGCATCTATCTATATTTTTATTTATCCCTCTTTCAGTCTTTTTGCACACTCATCTATCTATCGCATCTACAAACCACCATTAATCTGCCACTCCACCCATTTATCCCTCTATCCACCTGCTTGCCTATTTATAACTAATCTCCCAATCCATTTCTCCAAATCTGCCCATTTATCCATTCATCCACCATCCAGTCTGTCCATTCATGAACTATCTACCACATATCCAAATGTCCACCCAACCTCTATTATTCTATCTGTCCATTCACCAATTGATTTGTGCATAGTTATTGCTTTATCGCTCCACCCACCTTTTAAGCAGAGAAATGACCCGGGCATCTTTTCATCCCATGTTTTCCAATTTACACTTTTGTTCAGTAATATCACATACACTACCCATGTGAATTTGTTGCTTCGACAAATGCGATGTTCTTTTTTTTTTCCCCCTCTTTCAATTTTCTCTGTCCATCAGAATCACCTCAGGAAATATAGAACAAGATGGAATGGTGTAAAGCATAAAGGTATAATGTACTGACATTGTGCACTTGAATTATTTTATGCCTTCCAGGGCTTTCATAACGCCCCTATTGTTGGCGCGAGACCGAGCAGCCGATGCTGTACGCTGCAGAAGAGCAAACACCATCATTCCACACTTGAGACCAGAACCGAGACATTGCTAAACACTTTTCGGACCTGAACTGTCATGTTTCTCTTTCTACTTGCAATTTTGAATCGAAATATGGAAACTTTTTAGCACTTGAAACAAATAATTTAGACCAAAAATAATGTCTTTATATGAAGGCAATCAGGTTTCAGGTAAAGAAACAACAAAATGTGTGAAAGAAAGAGAGAAAAAAAAAAAAAAACACCAGAGAAGCCTGGGTGTGCAATAAGCTCTTGGAGGAAGTGTAAAATCTGTTCATCACCAGAGGCTCAGCAGGAACAGCAGCTCATGAGAAGTCAGCCTTGAACGAATGAGAGGAAGCTCAAAAGCTGAATATATCCACAGCTTTTTAAATAGGAGCCTTTTATAAATAAAAAATGATCCACAACGGAGGCTTTTAACTTTTATTATGACATTAGCAATACTTTCTTTTCCACAGTTATTCATTTATCCACTAGTTCTTCTGTGCATCAATCCATCCATCCTTGTAACGTACAATTTTCTATTCACCTGTTCATCCATTCAATCTATTCATTCATACACCTCTCCTTTTGCCCTTGCTTTATGCATTATTTACTGAATTATCCATCCATTTCCCATCCACATCAATATACCCTTCTGTCAATCCATCAGTCTTCCTCCTCTTCAACAGACTATTCATCTACTTATCCATATACAATTCAGTCCATCCATCTATCCATCCAATGGCAAGAAAACCATTCATCTGTTCCTCTGCCCACTATTCATCTGCCCAGTGAGTCATCAAATGATGTATACATCCATCTATTCATCCACCCATCCATCCATCCATCCATCCATCCATCCATCCATCCATCCATCCATACATCCACTGCTCAGACAACCATCCATCCATCTGCTTATCTATTAATCTAATCTATTAAACAATCCATCCATTCGTATATTTGTTCATTTGCCTATTCATCCGTCTGTCCACTGCTAGCACATAAAATAACATGTCCGTGCATCCATCCATCCATCCATCCATCCATCCAGCAATCCATCCATCTACCCATCCATCAATCTATTCATGTTTGAATAAAGTTCATGCATGGTTATCTATTCATCTTTTCACCATCCATCAATCCATCCATCCATCCATCCATCCATCCATCCATCCACTTATCTATTAATCTAATCTATTAAACAATCCATCCATCTGTATATCTGTTCATTTGCCTATTCATCCTTCTGTCCACTGCCTGCACCTGAAATAGCATGTCCGTGCATCCATCCATCCATCCATCCATCCATCATCCATCCATCCATCCATCCATCCACTTCACTATCATAAGCAAATCTGATGCTATGCAGACAGATGTCAAGAGATCCTTGATTCCTTAGAGTCTCATTCACAAACCAGAGCTGGTGATAAATCAGATGAATTGAAAGTACAAAGGGAACCGGATTGCTAAAGAGAGTCGTGGGGAAAATCGAAGCACGCAAAGTTCAAATCACACAGATACGTTTAGAGACAAGCTGTTAATGTGCTCCCCAGTTTCGCATTCCATTAAAACACGAGATCCTGCAGACAGTACAGAATGGCAGCTTAATTAACTACATCATCTTATTTCTGAAAGTGTCAATTGAAGAAAAAAAAGAAATCTGGGCGCGGTGAAAGCGCAGGGTGGCGCCTTTTTTATTTTCCGCGCGGTACAGCATGAGCGCGGTCTCGCTCCAACAATAGTGGAGTTATGAAAAGCGCTAGAAGGCACAAAATAATCAGAGTGCATGATGTCAGTACATTACACCCATATGGTTTACATTCATCTGACAGCTTTACAAATAGCTTTAAATCTGAGCTGGTGCAGGATGAATTCGGGGTTATTCTCGAGGTCAGGGATGGGGGAGATGCGTTACAGGAAGCTCAAGCGTTGCTGTCCGATTGAAGTGCATCATGGGCAGCCTGAGATTACAAAATGTCAAGTGGATAAAAAAATAATAAAAATAATAAAGTAGCTAAAACTGAAGCTCTGAACAACTTTTGTAGGACTCGACTTCAATTTGACATCAGAACGCCGTGACTTTTGCTACGTTCGAAACGTGTAGGAGGTAAAACTATATTTAACGCGCGTAATTCTTTTTTCTATAAAGCTAGCTACTGTTTTAGATTAGCAAGAAATATCCATCAAGAGATTTACTGTATGACATAAAATTGAAGAAAATTCCAGAAGCTTGCATTTCTTAATCCTACACAAAAGGACTGGACCTTTTTGGACTTCTAGACTTTTTTTTATCCATATGTGGTTCTTCCACAAATTGTTTTAGATGTCTTTGGATGTGGTACGAATTTCTTTCTTTCTTTCTTTCTTTCTTTCTTTCTTTCTTTCTTTCTTTCTTTTATTCATTCACCACAAAATATTTATATTTCCTTCATTCTTCCTTTCTTTTATTATTTTCTCCTTCCTTCATTTTTCCATTTGACCCATCCCTAAATTCTTTCTTTCTTTCTTTCTTTCTTTCTTTCTTTCTTTCTTTCTTTCTTTCTTTCTTTCTTTCTTTTCCTTTTATCCATCCCTAAATATTGCCCTTGTTTTTCATCCATCCATCCATTTCTTTCTTTCACCACATATTCCTTTTAATTCTTTATCTTTTCTCCTTCCTTCCTTCCTTCTTTCCTAAACTTCCCTTTTGAGGATGTTTTCCATAATTTCATGTTTGCTTTTTCCCTAATTCTTTCTTTCTTTCTTTCTTTCTTTCTTTCTTTCTTTCTTTCTTTCTTTCTTTCTTTCTTTCTTTCTTTCTTTTCCTTTTATCCATCCCTAAACATTTCTCCTTGTTTTCCATCCATCCATCTATCCATCCATCCATCCATCCATCCATCCATCCATCCATCCATTCTTTCTTTCTTTCACCACATATTTCTTTTTTCTTTATCTTTTCTCCTTTCTTCCTTCCTTTCTTCCTTCCTACCTTTCTTCCTTCCTTCCTTCCTTCCTTCCTTCCTTCACTTTTACTTTTGAGGATATTTTCCAAAATTTCATGTTTTCTTTCTTTCTTTCTTTCTTTCTTTCTTTCTTTCTTTCTTTCTTTCGGGACTGAATTGTCCATTTGCTTCAATAAGAACCCAAACTTGTTCCAGCAGAACGATGCATCTGTTCACAAAGCCAGCTCTCTAAAGATCTGATTGAAAGTTTGAAAGTGTGTGGAAGATCTCCTGCTATAGAGCTCCAACCCTAACGAACACTTCAGGGATGAACCTCACCTACATCAGTACCTGACTTTACTAACACACTTGTCGCTTGATGAATCTCCACAAAATCTCCACAAACACACTCCAAATATCTATTAGAACCTTTTAACAGAAGAGTGGAGGTTCTTCTAACACCAAATTAACAGACTAAATGTAGAATGAGATCTTCATAAACGCACATACGAATCTCCACAAACTTAGCTAGTCATTGAATTGAGTGGTCCACCAGCTAATAATTCTAAAATAGATAGATAGTAAGATACATTTATGCTAATCGAACATATTATATATTGATTCTAGAAGGTCAGGAGGTCAGAAATAGCATTCTCGCAATGTTTGCAAACATCAGCTGTAATTATAGTCTGTTACTTACAAAATGCTTCAGGAATGTTCTAGAAACCTTCCTTAGAGCTGTGAAATTTATCAAATGCTTTTGCGAACCTAAATTTGTTACCTTTACAGCATAACTAATCTTTGGTTAACTAGCCTTCTAAAAAAAACTTAGCAGTAACACAGAAAACGTTTTGCTAACCAAATAGATTGGCCTTAAAACAGATAATGCGCATATGTTAGCTAGCTGCTAGGCTAATGCTTTTAAATTAGCTACATCCATGTTTGCTATGGAATGATATCAAAATGAACAAAATGCTTACATGATTGTTAGCACAACTCCTGGATTTGCTAATTCGATAATGAATCCTTATTGGCTAGCCACCCAGCTAGAATTAGCATAATTGACATGTTAGTAGTGATAATTCTCCAAGTAGTGATGTCTTTTCCATAGATTACTTGATTTAATCAAAATAATTAAAAAAGGATATCGCATTCATTTTATTTATTTTATTAGATTTTTTTGGATATTTCATTTGCATTCAATATCATGATATATAATATTTATCCAGGTCGGCATAAATTATTATTTTTTCAAATTGTGTTAAAAATGTAAACCGTTGTTGACAAATGTTCATAAAAAGAAACGTCAACGTTTAATGATAAACACCGAGCGATTTTAGGTTTCACATTTGGACCGTACCGAATCGTGTTTTTGTGAATTACGTATCGATGTTCAGCCACAACGTTGAACTTTTTAAACAGTCTTCAGGCATCGGCTCTTCGGTGAGCGTTCGTTTTTTCCAAAAACGAGCATCGGATAGGGTTATTGTGGACCAGGAACGATGTCCTTTGAATGACATCATCGCCGAAACCCGAGCTCACAGTTGGGAATCGGTGGTTAACTGCTTCAAAATATGCAGTGCTTGGCCTCCTTAATTGCTGCTTCCAGTTAGACATAACAATGTTAGCAAATCGGGTGGACGTGCTGTTTCGCGATTCTCAGAGATGCCATGGAGCTGAAGGAAAGGTTTGAAACATCTAAATCACCCCGCCCCCCACCCCACCCACACACACACACACACACACACACACACTCTCTCATGAGTATTAACAGCATGTTCTCTCGTCTTCTTGATCGATATGCTAGACGGACAGACAGCTGCACGCTAATTAAGGATGACGTTTTTTAAAAGAGATGTTAAAAGAGCGAGAGAAAGAGAAAACGGGAGACAGCCGGAGGACAGGATGACAGATCTGCACGCAGACGCTTAGGTTATCGGTCCAGACTCGTCAGCCAGACCTCTCTGACCATCAGCGGGGGGAAAGAAATGGCGCCCGAGTGGCTCGCGTTGTAACAACTGACAGGAAATATTACAGAGATAAAATTACAAGGCTGCCACTGCGACTGGGTGACATTGTGTGGCTTGAGGACAGTATAAAGGTTCAGGGTTTCCTTGAAAAAAAAAAAAAAAAAAAAAAAAAATGGCTGCTCGATCTTTCCTGCAGATTGAATCCATTCCTAGGACTTTTTAGCACCAAGGATTCCATTATGTTTTTATAGAGATAAGAGTAAGAACCTTTTCTTGATACCAGGGAAACCTCCTTCTTTCAGTGGACTCGATCCAAAATGGTGGCCATTTCCCCAATAAAAAAATGTATAAAAAATATTTTGTAATTAGCTTCTCAATGTTTACATTTAGTCTAATTTGCCAAGAACAAACAAAATTGATTTGAACGTAAACTTGAAGGAGCAAATCTAAAATGGCCGACACACGCTAATCAATCACCATGTCGCTAGTCAGGATGCTAATCAGGTCGTCGGCTTTTATAGCGAAAAATCCCACAAGTACCAGGAAGTACCAATGTTCACTATGTCCCCCTACTGGGAAGTAGCCTTTATTATGGAACTTTCCATTTGACCCATCCCTAAATTCTTTCTTTCTTTTTTTATTACCTGAGGTTGCGTTCCCCTCGTTCTTCCTGAATAAATGAAACTCGTTCTTTCTGCTGCTTTGGATTTGCAAATGGCTGCTTTGTCCGTGTCAAAGAGATCATATGATCGACGTCGAGCGGCCACTCGCGCGCAATTACCAGCTTTTCGCAGCATTTAGCTCAGAGTCAATATGTGATAGATTTATTATACTAATTTTTAGTTAGCCATTCTAATTTAATGAGAAAAGGGCTGGAACTGTTGGTAATTGGCCTTTTCTTCTCTTTGTTGTGTTCTGATTTGGATTCCATTCTCCTGCTTGTAGAAAACGGACAAAACTTGTTCCTTCGCAGCAAAACCATTCTAGCGCCACTTAATTGAAGCCATAATTAACAATCCTCTCAACTCAGATACTTTGATTCTAGCCTTGTTAACGCGCCAAGCATGCTCCTAAATTAGTGCGCTAGCAGGGCGCGGGGTGTGTGGGGGTCCTGCGGGATGCTGGTGGCTGCGTTCTGCGCTAATGAATCCAGCGGGCTTTAATGAGCTGAGATTAGCTTTGATTCTTGAGGGGGCCGGCGATGAAGTCAGCATTCGTCACGCCAAACAAAGCGGTGCTCAGGCGTGCGCTAATGACGAAGGGTCACCCGGACTCCGCGAGGCTACGCTTCGCTTTGCATTTATATGAGCGTCTCGCGGGGGGGAAAGGAAACGACTTGTTTATGCACTAATTTAACATTCATTTCGTCCTTTTGTCCAGCTGCTGGACGCCGAGTCCTTATTCGCTCATTTTTGTCCTTTACCTACTCTACAAACATCAACAACACAAACTCAAACTGCCCAAATCCCAGATCAACTCAACAACAAGTTTTATTTTTCCTCACACTGTTTTCTCTCCGTCTGTCTCTGTCTCTCTCTCTGTTCCACGGGGACCTGAACTTTAGGTTTTCAGTTTCTATAAACTTCACACTGAAATATTAAGCAGCTTCAAATGAAACTTTTTCCCCTGAAACACACTGAAATGAGGAGATTATGTCATTAGTGGGTGTTATTGCAGCCAATCAGATGCTTCCATTCAAGTCGCAGTCAGCGAAATGCTACACTGTTTATACACATATTATACACTTTCTTTCTTTCTTTCTTTCTTTCTTTCTTTCTTTCTTTCTTTCTTTCTTTCTTTCTCTTTCTTTCTTTCTTTTTCCTTTCTTATCCTTTTACCCATCCCGTAAATATTTAGCCATCCATCCATCCATCCATCCATCCATCCATCCATCCATCCATCCATCCATCCATTTTTTCTCTTTCTTTCTTTCTTTCTTTCTTTCTTTCTTTCTTTCTTTCTTTCTTTCACACATCAGATTTTCCTTCATTCTCATTCTTAAATTCTTCACCTAAGTTGTGTAAAATATTCTCTTTTTCAATCTTCTTTCCTCCATTCATATTTTTTTCACTTTAGCCTTATTCTTTTTTTTTTTTCTATCCCTTCCTCGACCGCTCAGTTCTAGATGCGGGGATGTGAAGGTGTTAATCTCTTTGGATGATTGGCAGCTGAACTCGCAGTCTGATATTAATGCAAAATGTTCTGCCTGTTGTGTGTGTGTGTGTGTGTGTGTGTGTCTGTGTGTGTGACAGTGTGAGCCCTAAACGTAGCATAAAGACACACAGGATGAGGTTTACAGTGAGCAGTGTGTGTGAGAGAGTGTGTGTGTGTGTGTGTGTGTGTGTGTGTGTGTGTGTGTGTGTGTGTGTGTGTGTGTGTCCACAGCACAGAGTGATTAGAACGCAGTATTATTAGCCATTAGCGCTGATTTAGCCACTGCTTAATTAAACACTGTTTGAAGTCTCACTGTGTGGCTCCTGCTCTGGATTCTGACCACATCTTCTTCTCAATAACACATAACACCCCAGTGCTGAGGTGAGAGTCTTGTGTTTATAGTGTCTGGACCATCTCATTCTGGAGGATCTCCCTCTGGAGTGTCTTCTTTTGAAACATCTCAATCTGAAACATCTCGCTCTGGAACATGGTCTGGATCCTCTTCCTTTGTAGTGTCTTCTTCTAGAGCATCTCGTTCTAAAACGTCTCACTATAGAGTATCTCCATCTGGAGCATCTAGAGTAAGTTCCTTTGGAGAATCTCACACTGAAATATCTCACTTTGGTCTCTTACTAGAGAATCTCTCTCTCTCTTTTTTTAGAATTGTCTGTTCTGTCTTACATGTTCTTTGTATTTGCTTTGCTTTGCTTCATTCATTTGAATTTTTGTTCATCCCTTTATCTATTTTCTATTTCTCTCTCTCTCTCTCTCTCTCTCTCTCTCTCTCTTTCTCTTGATCTTTCTGTCTATATTTTTAAATCTATCTATTTTTTGGAATTTTAACTGTTGGTTCGTTCCTTCCTTTCTTCTTTCTTTTTCTTTTCTTTCTTTCTTTCTTACTTTCTTTCTTTACTTTCTTTCTTACTTTCTTTCTTTACTTTCTTTGTTGTTGTTGTTTCTTTTCTTTTTCTTGAATATTATAATTTTTCATTTCTTATCTTTTCTTTTCTTTTCTTTTCATCTTACTTTTTCTTATCTTTTCCTTCTTTCTTTCTTTCTTTCTTTCTTTCTTTCTTTCTTTCTTTCTTTCTAACAACATTTACTTAATATATTCCATATATACTGTATATTTTTGCTTTATATCCCTCCTTTAATTGTACCTTTTTCCACCATTTCTTTCTTACCTCTTTTCATGCTTTCGTTCCTTTCATTCTGTTCTTTCTGCTTCGCTAAAACATGCATAGTTACCATTTCCTCAAATTCCTTCCTTTCCTTCAATCCTTCCTTCATTCTTTTATAATTTCTTTGTCTCCTTTTCTTCTCTTTCTTTTTTTTCTAATAACCAATAACTGTGCATACACAGTATACATATTTTTCTTATATCCCTCTATAATTGCATCTGGCTTCCATTCCTTCCATTCTTCCCTTCTTTCTTTTGACAACACAAATTACAATGTTGAACAGTTAACCTTTTTTCATGTCTCCTTTTCTTTCTTATTGTTCTTCCTACTTCCATCTTTTCTGACACTTCTAGAGTGTCACCATTTCGACATATTCGTTCCTTCCTACCCCTTGATTCATTTGCGTGTTAGTGCCGGATATTTAGGCCCAGATGTGCACAGATGTGAAATGCTGAAGCACAGACTGACAGCTCATGTGTCTGTAGCGCGCATCAGAAATGAAGGAAGGATTGAGCAGTAAAATTAAAATGAGAGATGGAGGATGGAGATGAATGAAAAGGGCTTTAAATAAATAAAATGGCAGTGGCGGCGCTACAGACTGATCTGCGGAAAGAGAGAGAGAGAGAGAGAGAGAGAGAGAGAGAAACAGACAGGGAGTGATGTGATGGAGGTGAAGTCTCCGCTGAGATCGTCCTCTATCGCTCCACTCACTTTAGCTCCCATCACTCCATCACAACAAAGCTTAATAATTCATCACCGATTCCAGGAAGTACACTGTGTGTGTGTGTGTGTGTGTGTGTGTGTGTGTATGTGTATGTGTGTGTATTAGAGTGACCTGTGCTTCAGGTTTCAATAAAAAAGCCAATTTCGGCATCAATGTTTAGAGCAACAGAAACACAACTGCTGTCTTTTCTCTATTCACATGGTTGCTATGGTGACAGTGGACATGTCCTAAATTACATGTCCACTTTTTTTTTTTTTACTAAAATATTAAAAACCACATACTTTATCTACAATACATGTAATTAGATGTGTTTCTTTCTCTGGACCTGACAAACTTTTCAAGGAACTAAAGAACATTTTCTAGAATACAGCCTGATTTATTATTATATTTAAATAATAACATCTTTATACAAAATATAAAAAAAGTCTGACATTAAAAAGAGACATTAACAGAGACCAAGAACCTTTTTTTTTTCCCAGAATATATTTAAACTTTTTTAGGCAACCAGGATCTGGACGGAACGGACTTCAAGAACTAAGGAACATTGTCAGGAACCAAGAATCCCTATTCAGAAACTCAGGAACCTAAATAAATAAACTTTATCATATCCATGAACTTCCACAGGAATCCAAGTACTTTGTAAAGAATTTTCAAAAATTGCCAGGAACCCAGAATCCTTTTTTGGAACTCAGGAACATACAAGCTATAATCCAGTTTCAGGAATGGGTTAATGTTTTCAAGATTCCAGAAACTTCTACAGGATCCCAAGAACTTTGTCAAGAACTGAAGAACACTGTCAGGAAATCGTTTCTTGAAAAACAGATATCAAGATATAAACCATTTTTAGAAACAGTTGTACATTTTTAGGATTTTGAGAAGTTCAGGATACCAATGAACATGTCAAGAACCCAGAATCCTTTTTCAGAATGTTCAAGCCATAAACCAGTTTCAGAAATGGTTCAATTTGTTCAGGATACCAGAAACTTCTACACAAACCCAAGAACTTTCCTAAGAACTGAAAAACGCTGTCAGGAAATCGTTTCTTGAAAAACAGATATCAAGATATAAACCATTTTTAGGAACAGTTGTACATTTTCAGGATTTTGAAAAGTTCTACATGAAATGAAATGAACATGTCAAGAACCCAGAATCCTTTTTCAGAATGTTCAAGCCATAAACCAGTTTCAGAAATGGTTGAATATTTTCAAAATACCAGGAACTTCTACACGAGCCCAAGGACTTTGTTAGGAACTCAGAAACCTTGCCAGGATCCCAGAATACTTATTTAGACACTCAAGAACCTAAAATCATTCTTTAAGAATGTTGAGAATTTTTTAGGAAGTAATTCAACATCCACAGGAATCCAATGACTTTGTACAAAAACTAAAAAAAACACTGTCAGGAACATTCAAGTAATACAAATTTGGAACAGTTCTACAGGAACCCAAGGACTTTGCTAGCAACTAAACACTAAAAACATTCTCCAGAATCCAGAATCCTTTTTCAGAACTCAGGAAGGTACAGGTCATTAACTATTTTCAGGAATGGTTGAACGTTTTTCAGGATTCCAGGATTACTACAGGAAGCCAAAAATGTTGTTACAAACTAAGAAAAATTGTAAGCAAACCAGAAACATTTTATAAAAAACAGGAACATTTAAGCTATAAACTACTTTTAGAAACAGTTGTACATTTTTCCAGGATGCCAGGAACTTCTACAGAAACCAGAGAACATTGTTAGTAACTCCGAAACATTGTCGGGAAACCAGAATCCCTTTTTGGGAACTGAGGAACATACAAGCGATACACCATTTTTAGGAATCTTATAGATTTTCCAAGAAGCCAGGAACGTCGACTGGAATCCAAGGACTTTGTTAGGAACCAAAGAACATTGTCAGGAAGCCAGAATCCTTATTTTTTTGAAAAACTGGAACATTTAATCGATATTCAAGATTTTGGGGACATTTAAAGGAATCTGGAGAACCTTTTTTGTAATTTTGACAGGAACCCAGAATCCTTTTTCAGAACTCTGGAATATACAAACTTAAACAATTTTATGGAATGGTTGAATGATTTTAGGATGTGAGGAACTTCCACAGAACTTGGAAAAAGAAAAAGGTCCAGTAACTTTTTGCATGTAAATTTGGGCACTTACAAGCTATAAACTGTTCAGATACTTTTGGAATTTCATGAGGAACTGGGAAAGTTTTTGAGGAATCACAGAACATTTCTGGAACTCAGAAACCCAGAATTGTTTTCAGAAGTGTGTTTATGTTGTTAACTTTGTAAACATAATCTTCTGTTAAGAACCAAGATATATTTCCCAGAAAGTCAGACTTTTTCACCAAAAGTATTATTTCTTTCATGAACCAAGAAGCTGCTTTAGCAATCCAAGGAGCTTGATGTTCAGAAACCTTCACCAGAATCAAGTTGATGGAACTTAGGAACATGTGTTTTATTTTCTGCTCCACTCTTGACCAAGAAGCCTTCAGTACCTTCAAAAATCCTGCTGCTAAAATGTGAGGCATGAATTGTTTGTGTTTGAGTCTCTGTGTTATGTTCCCACAGCCAGAAGGGCATTTTAATTGAAATTAATTGACACCGACTCTTTTGCACTCGGAGGAAATGTGCTCGTAAAATTAGGCACAGATGGCAGCAAACTGAACCGGAACACCTAAAAGTGAAGCCTCGGCCAAACAACGTCCCCCTAGCCCCGAATGAAGTCGATCAGCCAAGACATGTGCATGTGTCTAGAGTTTATTTCTTGAGTTTGTCGCTCGGGCTAGGGGGCAAATATACCTAGAAAACAGTTAATCGACAGGTAGAGTTGGGGGTAGAGTTGGAGTAAGTGTGGAGTTGGTGTATTTGGTTTGGTTGGGGGTAGAATTGGATTCGGTGTGGGGTTAATGTAAGGGGTATGGTTGGGTGTAGAGTTGCAGTACGTGTGGGGTAAGTTAGGGGTGGGCTTAGAGTTAATCTCAAGATTAGAGTGAGTGGTATTGATTGAAAAGAAGTGGTGGTAGTGTGAGTGGTAGTGTGCTTGTTATTATCATAAACAACAGCTACGCTAATCCCTCTCCACTGCTTCTCTTTCTCTACCCATCCCGAGGCATCCTGAGGTTGCTCCAGCTCCAGTCAAGTCCCACCTCATAAAGATTGTGGACCTTTAAAGAAGAAGATGCCGAACCCGCGAACATCTCAAACCATCTAGAGACATACCAGCGCCAATTGGATACCACCTCATGTGGAGTTTGGATACTGGACCTTCTTGATTGTTTAAAGGCTCTGGCATGGAGAAGCCGGTGGATCTGTGATGATCGCTAATGTTGAGCTTTTTTATGAGTTGCTCAGTAGCTCCTAGTTTTATAACCACAAATGACTGTAAAAGACTGTAGAAAGAACATTACTCATAATCTTACACTCCAGTGCTCTGAATTGTTTAAAGACATAATCACACTCTTGATATCACCCAAATGAGGATGGGTTCCTCTTTTGAGTCTGGTTCCTCTCAAGGTTTCTTCCTCATAACATTGAAGGGAGTTTTTCCTTGCTGCAGTTACCATGGCTGCTCATCAGGGATAAATACACACCATTCACCTTAACTGTTAAATTCTGTAAAGCTGCTTTGAGACAATATCTGGGATGGAGTGAGTGTGGGGTTAGAATGAGTGTGGGGTTAGAGTAGATTTAAGTTAGAATGAGGTATATGGTAAGAAGGTGTGGTTAAAAGGTGTGGTTAGAGGGAGTTGTCAAAGGGTGTGGTTAGAGGGTGTGGTCAGAGGGTGTGTTTAGGGAAATTATGTAATTAAGGGTACTAGTACTAGAGTACTATTTTAAGTGTGCTGTTCCTCCCTTCTCTTCTTGATTAAAAGAGAACTGAACGCACAGCATGCATCAATTCACCGAACTGACATCCGTGACTCAGCAGATTCTCATTCAATTCATTCATTCAGTTCATTCTCAAGCAACAATTACTAGTTTGTCATGTTTTACAAATGTTTAGATGCTGAAAATGGCATGCAATAGTAATTTTCGCTTTAAATGACAACAGAACTATTATATTTTCTTCATTTTTTTGTTTTTTGTTCTTCATGTCCCGATATGGAAGCTTGCTTTGGCTGGGATTTGTACTCCTGACTTTTGGTGCCAATCCCAATGCCTTAACCACTAATCTACCATTTTCCCTAAATGTTGTGCCTTGTGGCTTTTATTTGTCACATATACACTACAGTGAAAATCCTTCTTCACATATCCCAACTTGTGACAGTGTAGGGTCAGCCATAATACAGTGCCCATGAATCAGAAATGGCTTAGGTCCTTATTCAAGGGCAGCATTGAGGCTTGAACCCCCAACCTTTCAATCAGTAACCCAGAGCCTCAACCACTGCACTACTACGTCTTCACAGGAAACAGGAAGTCTAATTTACTAAGAGCCGTTTTCTTTCCATAGTGCAAACCAATGACCTCAGTCACACTTACCTTCCAGTCACACTTACCTTCCTTCCCTTACAAAGGACTGCTTTTGCAACTGAGCCTATACATTACCTTTGCCAACAATATATATAAAACTGGTTGCCTCTAATTTTCACAACTCCCCATTTACCAGTGGCCTTCACTTTTAACTTCTGACCTGCTCCTTTAAAATGAGTATGGAGTCAGTTATGAACCCCACTCATATGGCTGAAGGGATTGTGATGTAAACAGTCCGGTGATTCAGCACTGCTCCCACACACCATGTGAAGAATGCGTGGGACTAAACTTATGGAATCAAAAGCAAGGGTAATGTGCTAGCAAAGACCACCATTATCAAATGCGCAGACAAGCAAGCTGAAGTGGTTCATGTGACCAGCCGGGGGGTAGTTCTATGCATAAAAACACATTCAACAGTGAGTCAGAGTCTTTTAAGGCAAAACAACTGGAACACAAACCTACAAAATTTTAAATTGAACTGATGTCATAATAGCTGTGACATCAGCTGACCAGTCATTCATCTTGATTTTTCCACTTGTGCATTCTTTCTTTCCTCCTTAGATACTTAACAGTCTATTACTTGCTGTGGTGTTCGATGTCATATATTGTCGTGTAGCCCATAATACTAGAGAAAGTGTTTTATTATTTTGCTTGTTGACTCCACTTTTGTCTCCTTCACCTCCATCATATAAAGCACTTATATAAACATCCTTAGCATGTACTGACACTCGACAGCCTTCTCGTGCTGAAGTGCTGAGGGGGTGCGGTTGGGAGAGGGACGTCATCACCTACCCAGAGTGCTCTCCTCTCAAAGCTTGCTCAGACAATTAACTCACACACACTCACAGCGCTGGGAAGCTTAGTGCCACTTAACATGCATGCTCTCTCAGGCTTTCATATGCTAAAACGAGGGGCTTTTTAAAAAAAAAAATACATTTATATACTCAGAAATTATTTCGCACCTTCACAGAGGTTTATGTATAAAATCATTCTCTGCTGAAGGGCTTCTAGAGGCATGTGGTGGCTTCTCCTGAAAAAGTGCAAAACATCTGTCATTAACATGCACTTACAGCAGGATTGTTGGAATGTGTAGTGTAAATGAGTACTGTTGCCTTTGCTGGGAGACCAAGATTTTACTCAATTTACCTGTTTACCATCTCGCAACACCAAAAAATTTACCTACCCTCATATGCCCTCCTACAAAAGGTTCTACACCCACACTCTTACCCTATTACACCATCAAATTATCAATACCTACACTTATATACACTCTCTGTACATTCAAATTAACAATACCCAAACTCAAATACACTCTCGCACAATTAAATTATCAATACCAAAACTCAAAAACACATATACCCTTTCAGGTGACCTGGTTATCTGTGCCTATACTTGTTTTATCCTCTTACCCCCTCAGATCACCTGTCCCTACACTTGTCTACCCTCACACCCCTAAAGATCAGCCATAACTACACTTGTTTACCCTACCACACTATTGGAGCACTTATACCTACACTTAATTCTCCCCTTAGACCATTTGATCATCTGTGTTTTTTCTGCTTTACATTACTGAATCATCTGTGCCTATATTTGTTTACCATCTAACACTATCATACAATCTATACATATACTTATTTACCATCTGACAGCCTCTGATCACCAGGACCCACACATTTACTTATCCACTGAGATCATCTGATCATCTATACCTACACTCTTACCCTCACACACTACTGGAACATCTGTACACCAACCTAAGGGTACCTGCCACACCATTATATCATTCTGACATACACTTGCACAAGGCTATGCTATTTACTTTTTATGCTTTGTCACACCATATTATCAATTCTGCCCATTCTTTTTTACCTTTCCATAACATCTGATCATCAGTACCCACATATCTTTACCCTCTCACATCATCAAATTATCTGTATTTCCACTTTTTGCCCCTTTAACATCATCTGATCATCTGTACCTACACGCTTTCACCCTCTTACACCATCTGATCACCTGTGGCTACCCACTTTTACCCTTTTACACCATCTGATCACCTGTAACTATACTTCTTCCCCTCTTACACCATCTGATCCTCTGTAACTACCCTCCTTCACCCTCTTTCACCATCTGATCACCTGTAGCTATCCTCTTACACCATCTGATCACCTGTAACTACCCTCTTTTACCCTCTTACACCATCTGATCACCTGTAACTACTCTTTTTTACCATCTTACACCATCTGATCTCCTGTAACTACCCTCTTTTACCCTCTTACACCATCTGATCACATGTAACCACTCTTCTTTACCCTCTTACACCATCTGATCACCTTTAACTACCCTATCTTACCCTCTTACACCATCTGATCACCTGTAACTTTCCTTCTTTACCCTCTTACACCATCTAGTCACATGTAACAACAATTGTTTAATGTCTGACATGTTACATGATCTATAACAGTACTTGTTTACCCTCTCACACCATTCTTTCCCATTAGATCATGCCTACCTACATTCTTGTTCCTTACACACTATCAGGCCATCTTTGCCATTCATTTGTTTGCCCGATCGAAAACATAATCTGTTTCTCTTTGTTCAGGTAAATCAGGTATAAAATCAGGCGGAACGTTTTGCGGTTTTAACCCGGCTTCAGTGAGTGCATCCGTGGTGTGCATGAGAAAAGATAGAGTTCATGTGTTCATCCTTGCTTCATCCAGGGAGTGAGGAATCCATCATTGACGTTGCTGTGGCTGAGAGAGCACAAACCGCCCAATCGATACTCACCTGCCGAGCTGAAGGGCTTTCCGAGGATTAGATGTCAAACCTGCTGGGCCTATCACTATGATAAACTCTGTGTGCATGCACTCACATGTGTGTGTGTCTGTGTGTGTTTTAAGCAACAAGAATGATCGATGAGTCTTCTAGCAATCCTATTTTCTCTAGGCATCTTTGATAATCACTTTTCTGGTTTGCATATTGAAGATGATCTCACAACAAATGCATTAAGCTATTAGGCAGAATGTTTGTCTTTAGGTCAGTCCTTTGGACATATTTGAAGAGAAAGGAGTCACGCAGTAATGCTTTTTAGGCAGGTGAGAGTAAGGGAAGGGGCAAGAATGACTGGTGAGGTGGGATTAGATTGGATTGTGGGTAGGAATAAGGATGATGGCCAAGGCTAGATAGCCAAGAGTGTAGGAACTGGATTGCAGTATGAGGCAGAGTTAGCATAAGAGATATGTATAGTAATGGTAGTTTGACGAGTAGAGTTTAAGTTTGATTTAGGAAGGGTTGGGCAAGTAATTTGGAGTGACATGGATGGGCAGGATTAGAAACGAGTTTATTAGAAGGACAGTGCATATAGAACATTTTGGGGACAAAGTGAGAGAGACCAAAGGGAGATTGTTTGGACATGGGCAGAGAAGGGACATGGGGTACATCGGGAGGAGAATGCTGAGGATGGAGCCACCAGGAAGGAGGAACAGAGGAAGACCAAGAAGGAGGTTTATGGTTGTGGTGAAGGAAGACATGCAGGTGGCTGGTTTGAAAGAGGCAGATGTAGAGGACAGAGTAGTATGAGACGGATATTCCGCTGTGGCGACCCCTAACGGAAGCAGACGAAAGAATAAGAAGGGGCAAGTAGGAGTAAAAGTAAAAGTGTGGGTGGGGGGTTGGGGTTAAGAGGAAATTGAGAGGTTGGATTAGAATGATGGACAGGGCTAGAAGTCCCAGTGACCTAGAATTTGACAAAGAGGTTGGACTGGTGTAGTAGGTGGAGTAAGATTTGGGGTTAGAGTGAGACGTAGGATTTGAGTGGGGCAATAAGATTAAACGATTAATTCCCTTGCTGAGGTATTGCCAGGTTCAATGGGTTTAAGTGGCCTAAACCATCCTTCTAATATGAGGAAATGGCTTGCTAATTCAATCATGGCTACCACGAACCTCAACTGCAGAGCGTGTGTGTGTTTTCTTTCAAATCTATATCATCCGCACGAAAACTTTCGTAATACTATCCGCATAGTTGTTGTGTTTTAGAACCTTTCGATGCTTTCGCGAGCCGTCGCCTCTAATTAGCAAGACATTTGAGGCTAGTGCTCAACCAGATCGAGTTCTGCCGACGCCTCACCGAACTGTTCACACTTGTCATTTCTAATTCCACAGAATTTTAATCAAACCCAATCCTCTGCAGTGTTCAGCTCCTGTCAGAGTTTTTTAGTCAGTGTCTCCTTTGCTAACACAAAGCTCTCTATAGAATCCAAAAGGTTTTATGTGCACATCACACTTCACCGCCTCGGGTCAGGGCTGTCACTGGAATTAGGGCAACCTTATCTCTCTCTCTCTCTGGCTCTCTCATTCTCTCTCACACAAACATGTATACACTCACACAAACACACAAACACACACACACACACACACACACACACACACACACAGCTGCAGGATTATCTCGTAGGTGTGTAAGCAGGTCTAAGTTAAAGTACTCAGAGGCCTAAAAAGGAACACACACTGCCAGTTCAAATACTCTGGGATATAACCATGATGTTAAAGAAAGCCACACACACACACACACACACACCCTATTATTTTTACATTTAGTGATTCTTCCAGATCTGCTCCTCATTCATTCTTTAGGAAGATGTACACAGATGAGAGACGTAAGGGTGAGTGTGAATGGCCACATGGGCAGAGTCAGTGGGGTGGGTGGAAAAAAAAAAAAGGGTGGAGTGATGGTTTAAATAGGAAGCTGAGCGGATTCTGAGGGGTCAGAAATGTAGGAACATGGCTGGTGTCAATGGGGTTGGGAGAACAGGACGAAGGGTGGAGTCGAGTTATGGGGCAAATCAGAAGATAAGCAAATTCTGAGGGGTGGAAAAGTAGGAAAATGGCTAGGGTCAATGGGGTGGAGAGAACTGGACGGACCGATGGGGTAATTAGATAAAAAGAACGGATTCTGGGTTGTCAGAAAGTTAGGAAAATGACCCGGGTCAGTGAGGTGGGGAGAACAGGACAATGGGTGGAGTCAAGTGATGCGGTTGATAGGAAGATAAGTGGATTCTAAGGAGTCAGGGAGGTTGGAAAAGTCGATTGATTATATAAAGGAGAAATAAGAGGGTTCAAATTTCAGAATGTGGGGGCGGAGTTAGCATACAGATCAACCCTAATCAAAATGCCGGCCACTCAAAGATACACGCACACACCGAAATGTAAATGCTAACGCTAATGTTTACTAATGTCCACATGATGCAGGTTAACAGCCGCTAACACGAACGCTACAACATCAAATCAATGCTAAGACCATTAAAAGCAAGAACACCCTGAAACAAGACTTCCTGCGTCTTACCGTCAAACTTCCTGTGTTTGGTGGTGAAGACGTTCCTCAGGGTGACACTGCTCTCCTCCATTAGTCGTTCGAGATCGGCTTTACTGCGATGCGCGAGTAGGTCCTCCATCTCCACCCCGCAGCACGTGTACTCCTGAGAACACACACGTAGGTGCTCACCTGTATAACACACACACACACACACACACACACACACACACACATTTTATTACACCCACAGCTTTTGGCCCGATTGCACAACAACCAAAAGAAACACCAACTGGATCTAACGATGCGTTTCAGCTTGCTGTGACATCATTAATTAGCGACGCCCCGTATCAGTCACCCAAAGATAAATATGCTTTCATTTGCATACATTTGCATCCTGAGGATATACACTAAACTGAAAACAATGATGTGTATGTGTGTGTGCCTGATTTCTCCAGGGCTCTGTATACAATCTTGTTCCTGAGATTTCTTGCACTAATAACACAATAAAAACAATAACAGTCTTGCTGGCATATACATAAACATATACATTACCTCAGCTAACACACTATTAGATTTTCAGGCAATGAGGTTTAAATCTAGCTCAGTAAAGTGCTAGGTAGCTGCTTAGCTTGACTAACTGGTTTATAATAATGCTACATTGTTAGCATTTATGCCTAGGCAGTGTCCCTAGCGCTCACTTTTTAGGGCTAGTATTGATGGACAACATTTAAATGCCACTAGTTTAAAGGTTCTTTTCCAAAGCGCCAGCTAGCTATTGTTATTATTCAGGAACAAAATCGGTAGCCTCTGTCCCAGACACTGAATTCTGTAAATGTAGAACCGATGGTAAAAAACAAATGAACTGTATGACTAGCTTGCTGTTAGAAAATTAAACCACGTTAGCAAACTAATGTGGTGCTACGGGGTCCCCTGCTTATGTTTATACGTATATCGGCTAATCAATGAGACGTGCGTTGACTTTTGTACTTGGTTTTTGACAGAAAGTGCACAGGAGCCATGTTTATTCATTAAGACGGTGATTACGCGCCTGTGCTGTGTGGGAAATGAAACGTGAATTAAATGTGCGGTGACATTAAAATGTGCTGAGTGGCTGAGTTTAAATCTGTGTGTGTGTGTGTGTGTGTGTGTGTGTGTGTGTGTGTGTGTGATGTGTGTTCTGTCCAACCCTGAAACAGAGCAGCCTGCAGCGAGAAATGAATATCCCAGTGATTAGCACGTTAATCTCAAGCCTGTAGGTAAAATTTAGCCCCCGCAATGACGTATTTATTGACGGTTGCTAACTAGCAAGTAACGTACTTTGGTAAAGTTGTGTAGCGATTATAGCTGCTCATAGCGATGCTAGGTCACTTGTTTTAGAGAGCAGTTAGCGAATCTGATAATGCTAAGGCAGAAAAAAAGAATGAAAGCTTGAGGAATGAGTGGACGCTTCTGAGTGGTTGTGGTTCGAAAAAAAAATAGCATGAGGTCAAATAAGGGAACGTTGTGAGGTAAATATGGTAATAAGAAGGCGTGTTTCGAATTAAGTACATGTGTGGTTTAAATCCTCGTATACAAATGTTTGTTTCAGTCCATATATGGTTTATTTCCATATATGGAAAGAATAATAATAGCGAAGCCTTTATGCCATAAATGGTAATGTAGCATCTTTTTATGCGCATATATGGAAATTTGGACTGCTTTATATGGGGCCATGAATGGAATCTCTGCAAATGTGGGTATGGCTTGGCGCTATATGGAAATGTGGGCGTGTCTTATGGCCCTATATGCAAATGAGAGCCATTTGCTGTAAGTCCTGCTGAACAGAGTATATATATATATATATATATATATATATATATATATATATATATATATATATATATATAAAAACTGATGGTCATGTGATCAAACCCTGCTTTTTAATTGGTCGGTCAGTTTCTATGACAGAAATACAACTCTGTGTGTGTGTGTGTGTGTGTGTGTCAGCATTAAGCTGATAAAGCGTTCATCATGAGGCAGATGGAATGATGGATCGCTCAGGAACCGCAGAGGAACAGAAACCTGATCTGCCCGTTAATTCACTAATAAACTCACACACACTCTTCTCTTTTCTCCCAGTCACCGCAAATACATCACCATCGATTCTCCATCACACACACACACACACACACACACACACACACACGAGAGTTAACAATGTTGGAGTCAGATCTTCTTCACCTTCTTCAGAGCTTCACTGTGAGGTTTTCTCCTTCTTTGTTATTATTATTTAGCACAAGGACACGGTCGATTTTATTACACTACTCTCCCTATAGCGTCTTGTATAACGCGTGTGTGTGTGTGTGTGTGTGTGTGTGTGTGTTTTAACATGTAACACAAATGATTCCGACCAGAACAGATGTGAACGATCTTTTCCATACCAAGTCCGGTGTGATGAAGCGGAAATGTGGCTTGATGATGCATCTGCCATCTGGACTTCCTCATTCCAGTCCCACATCCCCTTACTCACTCCCCGCTGAGATTCAGACCTGAATGAAATGCCTCCAATCGAGACGCGAGAAAAGTCCCAGAATCCGGCTGCGCCATATGCTACCATGTCCCTACGCTAACTTCCCCACAAAACTTCAGAGGGTTCAGGATGCTCACACTTTCTTTTAAGCCAGGGTTCGATGAGAGATGACCTGTCCCAGGCTAGAAGCTAAATATTTCGCTAGTTACTTAGCATTCGTCCTATTTTCCTGTTTTCCCACATTAGCCAGTATCCAAGGTTGCCACTGAGGAAAAGTTACCGCTAAGGCACGATAAGCCGATTTGCTAAGTTCACACCGATTTGACAACTAGCTGATATCTGAAGCGCCAGAGATTTGCTAGCGATGTTATTCCGTGCTAAAATCAAACAACTAACTAGCAAACGTTTTAGTACAAAAAAAGCGCAGCAAGCAGTTACCTTGTCAAACTAGCCGCTCTAGCTAGAGTATGTTGTGTGTTAGCCACAGCTAGCGTTCCTAAGAGGTCGTTTGTTTCATTTCTCAGGCAACACATTAAGACCTATTTAGCGTTCTGCATAAATTATTTGCTTTATTGGTTTAAAATTACATGTTCTGCGAAGTCTCTGAGGGCGTTAAAACAAAAAAAAGTTTCCGTTGCTATTGCAACAGTCGAGTGAAATACTTGTCGGAGTTGTTAGTTGTGTTTCTCCGTATTGCATCAGATGAAAATATTCTACGTTACGGCCACAATAACCAACTCGGCATGTTTGTGCGCTTTCCTGCGCTAGCCGCACACTTCCCATTCAAACACTATTTAACCGCATTTATTAAACTGGATCTCTTCCTCTCTCCGTCTCCCTCTCCCTCTCCATCTCCCTCTCCATCTCCATCTCCATCTCCTTCTCCCTCTCTGTCTCTCCCGCAGCACGGCCGTGGTTATGCTACACTTGTTTAAACGCCATCGATTTCAGGATAAACTCTTCTTTTCATTGCCGTGCTACAGACTCTGAAGGTTTCAGATCAAGCTTTCAGGCGGAAACACAGATCAGCTGCAGAAGCTTACAAACGCCACACTGAGGGACACTGTATGCTAACTCCATCATGTACACTACATAGGGGCACTACAGTAGGGACTCTACTGTCCAGCAATACTCAAATGTACACTACGTAGGAAGACTACATAAGGTCCCTACTGTCCAACAATACTCAAATGTACACTACATAGGAAGACTACATAGAGTCCCTACTGTCCAACAATACTCAAATGTACACTGCATAGGAAGACTACATAAGGTCCCTACTGTCCAACAACACTCAAATGTACACTACATAGGAAGACTACATAGAGTCCCTACTGTCCAACAATACTCAAATGTACACTACATAAGGTCCCTACTGTCCAACAATGCTCAAATGTACACTGCATAGGAAGATTACATAGAGTCCCTACTGTCTAACAATACTCAAATGTACACTGCATAGGAAGACTAAATAAGGTCCCTACTGTCCAACAACACTCAAATGTACACTACATAGGAAGACTACATAGAGTCCCTACTGTCCAGCAATACTCAAATGTACACTACATAGGAAGACTACATAAGGTCCCTACTGTCCAACAATACTCAAATGTACACTGCATAGGAAGACTACATAAGGTCCCTACTGTCCAACAATACTCAAATGTACACTACATAGAGTCCATACTGTCCAACAATGCTCAAATGTACACTACATAGCAAGACTACATAGAGTCCCTATTGTCCAACAATACTCAAATGTACACTACATAGGGACACTACTGTAGGGACTCTACTGTCCAACAATACTCAAATGTACACTACATAGGAAGAATAAATAAGGTCCCTACTGTCCAACAATATTTAAATGAACACTGCATAGGAAAACTACATAAGGTCCCTACTGTCTAGGAAGACTACATAGAGTCTTTACTGTCCAACAATACTCAAATGTACACTACATAGGGACACTACTATACTCTAGACTATCTTCCTTCTCTCTCTGTATCCATCACATTCGCTTATATCTGGTTCATTGGCTTTGTGTCTCTCTGCATCTTGTCCTTGACTCTCTCTCACACTCTCACACTCTCTCTATCTCACTATCTCACTCTCTCTCTCCTTCCAGGCTGTCTGTCTCTCCTCTCCTCCTCTGGAGGAGTAATGGAGTGTAAACTCTCTGTCTGTCTGCTCTTTTCTCAAACTATTTCATGGACAATAAGCTTTATTTTTTAGTGATTAACATAGTGCTGTGGGACCACACACACACACACACACACACACACACACACACACACACACACACACACACACAAGTGCATGAAAGAGAAATAAAAATGTAGACTGGGATTCAGTGTAAACAGGAAGTGATCAATGGCTCTGTCCCAAATCACACACACATCAGTCGATTATCCCTCCCATTCGTTACCCGCTGTCTGTCTCTCTCTTCACTCTTTATCTATCTATTATCTCTTCTTTTTCTCACCTGTCTATCTTTCGATATGTGTGTAGTTTTTGTCCAACCGTTTTGTACTAGCTGTCCGTCTAAGACGTGTCTACATTCTGTCTGTCTAGGATACTTTTGTTTCATGGCTATCATTCCGTCTGTCCTTTTTCCATCTCCTATCCATCTGTCTTCTCACAGTATCTATCTTTTTTTGTCCCTGTCTGTTTTTTGTCCCTCAGCCCTTTTCATTTGTGTCTTTCATTCCTCTATATTTCTCAATTAATTCTTAAATTGTCTTCTGTTTTTCTTTTGTCCCAAGCTGTCTTTTCCTCTGCTGTCTCTCCTCTGCAAAGAAAAAAAGAAAGCTCTCTCTCTTTCTTTTATATGACTTGTTTGTCCCAACTGTCTGTCTGCCTGAGCTCTGTTTGTCTCTAGCTGTCTGTCTTTCCGGGACCTATAATTTGTCTTTTATCCAAGTCATTTGTCCCCTGCTGTCTATCTCTTTGAGATCAATATCTGTCTTTTATCTGACTCTTTTGTCCCTAACTGTCTGTCTATTAGAGACCTACTGTATATCTTATTTTTTCCCCAGCCTTTCATGGACCTATATATACCTGTCTGTCCCTCAAAGACCTATATCCGTCTTTTATCTCAAAGAGACACCAGTCTCTTTCACTGAGATCATTATTTGTCTTTTATCTGACTTTGTTTGTCCCCAGCTGTCTGTCTTTCATGAACCTATATTTCTTTTTTATCTGACTCTTTGTCCCCTGCTGTCCGTCGCTTAAAGACCGATATCCGTCTTTTATCTCAAATAGACACCTGTCTCTTTCTTTGAGATCTTTCAACTAATTTTTTTGTCCCTAGCTGTCTGTCTTTCAGGGACCTACATCTGTCTTTTATCTCAAAGAGACACCTGTCTGTCTTTTTAAAATGAATATCTGTCTATTAACTGACTCTTTTGACCCCAGACCCATATTTGTCTTTTATTTAGAAGAGACACCTGTCTGTCTCTTTGAAATCAATAGCTGTCTTTCATCTGACTTTTTGTCCCCAGCTTTCTGTCTTTCAAGGACCTATATCTGTCTTTTATCTTAAAAGTCTTTTATCTCACCCGTCTGTCTCTTTGAGATCAATATCTGTCTTTTATCAAAAGTCTATCGTCCCCAGCTGTCTGTCTCCCTGTCATATTTATTCCAAATCATCTGGGATTTAAAAGAAAAATTTAAAAAATTAAACACTTTTGTCCACATCTCTGAACCCTTTGTTCATTTTATTCACCGTTTTGTCCCCCATACATCTGTCTTTTAACTGTCTTTAGTTCTCTCTCTCTTCTCTCGGTCTCTCCCTCACCGTCTCAATTTTTTATTGTCTGCTGAAGTGCCCACTTGCTTAGAGGAAGCGAGTTCTTCGCTCAACCCCAGAAGGAAACTTCATTTATTTCTCGATTTCATTTCCAATGGATTTTTAAATTCCCTTTTCTCCATCTTTAAAGCTCCTAATGGCTTTAACGCCTTTTATCTCTCACCCGGTGTCTGACCGGCTGCGTTCCAAATCAGGCTCTAACCTCATCAACCCGCCGCCTTTCTGAGCACTACGGTTCAGGGAGTCTTCAATATTATCAGTAGAAAGGTTGACGCGGCTGCAGGGTTTTTTGTTTCGTCGAAACGCGAGCCTTGAATTTTCCTCCGGTTTAATCGCGTCAGCCGTAATGAGCTTCAGACGCCGTGTGAGTGGTCGAGAGAGAGAGAGAGAGAGAGAGAGAGAGAGAGAGAGAGAGAGAGAGAGAGAGAGAGAAAGAAACATCAGAAAAATACAGTTTACAGCCAGAAAAGGGGCGGAGCTTAAGCATCTTAAGTTACCATATCTTCTGTTTTCTTTTTTATCCTTCTTCTTCTTCATTCTAACTGTTTTGTTTCCTTCTTTCCTTCCTGAACTTCACTTGTTTCTTTTTACTTTTTCCTCTTTTATTCATTTTTCTTTACATCTCTTGTTGCCCTTCATTATTCATTCTTTCTTTTTTTTCCTTTCTCCTTTTATTTTGACCCATCCCTCAATAGATCCCCCACAATTTTTCCATCCATTAATCTATCCATGAATCTTTTCTTTTCTTGTATCCTATGTTTTACCCAATTAGCTTTCTTTCTTTCTTTCTTTCTTTCTTTCTTTCTTTCTTTCTTTCTTTCTTTCTTCTTTCTTTCTTTCTCTTTTCTTACTTTTTGACCCATCAATAGATATTTCCTCCCATTTTTCAATCCATCTATTCACCCATCCATCCATCCATCCATCCATCCATCCATCTCTTTCTTTCTTTCTTTCTTTCTTTCTTTCTTTCTTTCTTTCTTTCTTTCTTTCTTTCTTTCTTTCTTTCTTTCATTTTGACCCATCATTAGATTATTTCCCTTATTTTTCAATCATCCATCCAACCAGCCATCTTCCTTTCTTTTTTTTTAACTTAGAATTTTGACCCATCCCTAAATATATCCCCTCAATTTTCCAAAAATCCATCCATCAATCCATCCATCTCTTCTTTTTCTTGCATCCTCTGTTTTACCATATTCTTTCTTTTTTCTTTCTTTCTTTCTTCCTTTCTTTCTTTCTTCTATTCATTCATCTATCCATCCATGCATCCTTTCCTTTTTTATATTTTCCTTTAATCCTGTTTTTTCCCCCTGGTTCATTTTTCTTTCTTTCTTTCTTTCTTCCTTTCTTTCTTTCTTCCTTTCTTCCTTCTTTAGTTGTTTTCATCCCTTCTCCTCATATTTCCATTTAGGTCCTTCCTTTCATTGCCATTTTCTTCTTTGCCTTTACTTCCTTTATGCCCATCTTCCCTTCTTCTACTCCTCTTTTAATTGCCTCCGGATGAAGGCTTGCCCCTAAAGCTCTGCCCTCTCATTTGAAGATACATTTCAAATTCTAAATAATGATATCTATAAACATAAAACATCTCCTCATTTAGCTTTGTATTGCAGATTTCCTCTAACAGCGGGCTGCTGATTACGGCGGACATCGAGCTGTAAAGCGCCGCTGATGGATTCCTGCCCGGATGAGAATGTGATATTTGTGCTTGGGGAGGAAACCGAAATCTGCAGGCGGAAATTAGAAACGGAAAAAAAAAAAAAAAACGAAGCAGGTCGCGTTCGGTTGTGTCTCAAACGGAGCGTGTGCGCCTTTCTTTATTTAATCCTCTTTTTCAGTTTGTTTCAGTCGGTTGTCATTTCACTTCCTGATAAAACGAATATCAGTTCTTTAATCCCACACACACACACACACACACACACACACACACACACACACACACACACACAGTATCAGCGCTTTAATCCCTTAAAGCGTGTGCTGAAGCACTCTCACTCCGAACCCTTTCTCCACCTCTCAGTGGCGCTCTCAGATGGATTACTCGTCCAACCCTGCATGTTCATGTCTCAAACTGACTCACAGTCTCACACACACTGTGGGGTGAAAGGTCATGTACTGGAGTGTGTGGCACCTCAACAATGAGTGTGTGTAAACTCCTACATTCCTTTTTTCAACTGAATGTCACGTTCGCTTCCAGTTACATTTGGAGATTTACTGGAATCCTTTCATCTAGGGGGCCAATGTTTCCTCCATGGGCCACCACTTTTTTTCTTACTATTATTTTCATTTTGACTCCCCTTTTTTCTACCTTTATGTCCTTGATTCCATTTGTCCCATTTTTCCGTTCGTCTATCTGTCCATCAATTCCTTTTCCTTCTCTGTTTTTTACTTTTCTTACATTTTTTGATCCTATCTCCTCCCTTCCTTCATTCCTTCCTTCCTATCGCATTATTTTCCTTCCTTTCTTCCTCTCTTTTCCTTTCTTCCTTTCTTCCTTCCTTCCTTTCTTGCATCCTTTGTTCCTTCCTTCCTTCCTTTGTTTCTCACTTTTTATTTCCCTGTTCCTTTCTCATTTTTTTCTTTCTCCTTCCTTCCCTAATTCCTTTATCCCTTTCAAACGTTATATGAAATGAGTTCAGAAAGGCAGCCTGGTGATGAGGTTAGGGTCTGATTTGGAACGCAGCCGGTTCCAGAAATCAACATGTTAAAGCCATTAGGAGCTTTAAAGTTGGAGAAAAGGGAATTTCAAAACCCATTCGGAATGAAATAAAGGGATAAACTAAATGAAGTTCCCTTCGGGTCGAACTCGCTTCCGCTGAAAAGAGTGCGCGCCTCGCTTTCGCGCTGACCTTTCAATTCTCGTCACAACACACACAAGTTCTGCGCGAGTGTGTGCGCGTGTTTGGAGAATGAGAAGTGAAAAGTCCTGATTCTGAATTACACACTCATTTCATGTCTGATGAAAAACAAATTGTCTCACTGCTGCTCTGAGACCGAATTCAGCTAACGGGCACACACACACGCACACACAACACACACACACGGACACACACACACAAGATAAAACAGATATTGCCTGGAGACCCCCCTTGTCCCAGACCACTCAACTGCAGAGTGAGTGTTTGTTAAAGTGTGTGTGTGTGTGTGTGTTCTTGAATGTACTGTCTTTCCTCCTCCACAGAAAGACGTGTACTCATCCCAAGCAGTCTGGCTTCCACTCCACTGAGACGGCCCTGTCGACACGCCTCAGACAAGTCTTCTCCGGGTACCTCAGGAGGTACACACAAATCTTTCTGGTCTCACCCTCGTTCAGGAACATCTTCCAGGGGTACCATCGGACATGGACAGAGACTGATTACGTGATAAGTGAGGTATCCCAGGGGACAAGTAATTGCTCCCCTTTTCCTTTATAATCTATACCACTCTGAAGCCTTCTCTCAGCATTACCTAATATCTTCATCTGTCCTTCTTTTTCAACACCCAAACACATAATACTATTATTCAAATATCTGGGCTAGGGTTTAGTATGTCTAGATGAAAGCCCTTAAACATCTAATCCATTTACATTTATGGCATGTGAAAGACTCTCTTTTTCAGAGCGACTTTTAAATAAGCAGTTGAGGGCATTTCCTCAAGGGCTTTCGGACCCATGACCTTCCAACCCTAAGGCCAACATCATAACCACTGGGCTACCAAATTTCCACTTGAATTACCCCAATCGTATAACCCCAAAATGCTTCCCGTCTAATAACTCTGAGCTTTTTGAACCCCCCCATTCCATAATCGGCCCCCATTCGCGGTAAAACCCACTCTTCTAAAAACTCGATTTTGCATTGTGCTTGTATTGGAGATACTGATATAGGTGAGGTGAGCAGGCCTTGGGGTGCACTCAGTGTTCCAGCATTCATCCCACAGGTGTTCAATAGAGTTGCAGCTCTATAGCCAATCAAGAGCTTCTACTGTAGGCCAATCCATGCAAATCAAGAGATTTGGACTCATTCAGCCACAAGGGCTTTTGTAAAGTCAAGTACTGATGTAGGTGAGGTGAGGAGGCCTGGAGAGCCTTAATAGGGTGTTCAATAGGGTTGGAGCTCAGTAACATATCTTCATGGAGCTGGCTTTGTGGACAGGCAGGGGCAGATAGGTTTGGGTCTCAGTTCAATTGAAGGAAAAATTTCATTCCACCGCTTCCAAAGACCTCCTACAATTACGACCTCAAACTTTGTAGTATCAGTTTGCGACGTTTCCCGGTTTACCAATAATTCACAGTACATTAGGGAGGTCCAAAAAAAAACAGGTGTTCTAGGTATAGGCAAACAAGGCCGTCCCCTATCACACAAACAGCTAGGGGAGGCACCAGTGAGCGCCCCCTGCCAGTATATGTTTATATAGAAATGGCCCTGCGTACAGTGTACCTTATCCCACCTAAATCACCTTGTGAAAATGTTTTGTGTAATTCTAAAAAAAAATATATATTAAGGAACAGCTTATTAGCCGACCTGCTGTGAAGCATGGTGTTGGCGGCATCACACTATGCAGCTGTTACACTTTTTCGCTATGACTAGTAAAGTTAGAAAGCATCATGAGTATCTCGAAAAAGCAAAACTATTTTCAGGACAAAACCTGCAAGCTGTGCGTTAAGACTTTTGATTGAATCGCTTTAGAGGAAAGAGAGAAACGCTTTAGGAAAAGGCCCAGTCAAAAAGTACTGATCTAAAATCCGATCGAGAAAAAGCTTGCCTAGTAACTCGAAGAGGGCTGCGCACATGAGATCCCCTCACAATTTGATAGATTTGGGGCATTTCTGCCAAGTTGGATCAAACTCCCAAAGCAATGATTTGAGTGTTAAGTCAGAAAGATTTTTACGTACCTCAAGAAAATAGCACGTTAACATTAGTCATACTTACGCAAAAAAATTGTTGTTGGGTTTTCTTTTTATTATTATTTCTCCAACCATTTAGCAGAAACCATAGCATTTAACATTCTATAGATTTTATCTGAGCTCCAACACCAGAATATAAAAAAAAAAAACCCAAACACTAACAAGTGAAGCCCTTCTCGTTACTCGGAACGTTTAAACAAGGAAGAAACTATCGAAAACATATATTTCAGATCCAACCTTGCTGTGACTCCGAACCCTGCTCGGATCAATTGTGAAATCGAATCCGCCGGTTACATGATCATTTTAACACTCGACCTGAAGACACCATGCTAGCAATAATCTCAGATGCTATGCCATAGACTATAAGGACAAATCTATTAAGAGACCTGATTTTTCCAGGTATATGGTTCTTCTTGAAATTGTTAGCACCCAATTTTATAGGACGTCTTTGGATGTGCTAGCATAAAATATTCCCTTTGCTTGAATTAGGAAACTCAAACCTATTCCAGCACTTGTTCACAAATGGTTGAAGGTTTACATGCCTTGGAGTGGAAGATCTCCTGCTATAGCATTTGCGGCATTTAGAAGACGCCCTTATCAAGAGCGAGGGCCTTGCAAAGGGTTAAGGGTTTACATGCCTTGGAGTGGAAGATCTCCTGCTATAGAATTTGTGGCATTTAGCAGACGCCATTATCCAGAGCGAGGGCCTTGCAAAGGGTTGAGGGTTTACATGCATTGGAGTGGAAGATCTCTGGCATTTAGCAGATGCCCTTATATAGATCTCTGACCTCAACTCTGAACACCTTTAGGACACACTGATTGCAGGCTAGGACTCCTCAACTCACTTACATCAGTACTAGACTTTACAAATAACCCATGTGGCTGAATGAACATCTTTTCAGAAGACTTTAGTTTATTTTGAGAGCAAATGGGGACTAAATCTCGAATGTTATGTTCAAGAAACAATCTTATGCTCAGGTGTTCACAAACTTTTGTCTGGACAATAGATTTGAAACCTTCTCATTGAATAACCACTAAGGTAAAAGTGCAAATACAGTGATTGCGGTGGTCTCATTATGAGTCATAGTTATGTGAAGGTCTAAATAGTGATGAGAAGGAAAACCTGTGGAAGTCTTATAACTTATGGAAAAAGGCCTTTCAAGAGTCTGGAGTATTTTGGCTGGAATGCTGCTCAGAATTGTTTTTTTTCCCAGAGGGGACTAAGGTGAACAGTTTTATGTGATGGATGAGTGGAGTCCGCCCCAACGCTTCGGGCCTTCCTTGTATGTGTGTAGATGTTACTAATATTAGGGAGGCTGGTGCCTGGGATTCAGTGGGCATTTTTTTAGCAGCCTTCTGGAATGTTTGTTTTATCAGATTCAGCACAGTTATCGAAGAACTGTGGTGTCCTATCTGAATCAATCCACCTCTTAATACCATCCTTATGAACACACACAGCTATGAAAACCATTAACATTATAGAGAAACGCAGTATAATAAAGTATAATAATCTCATTCAGCAAGATCGAATGTCATTACTTAAGCAAGAAACCCAATGAACACAATTAAGCAAGACTCCTTTCACTGTAGCCACAGCTGCACCGCCCGCAAACAGCGTCATCTCCAGCAGAAGTATCGATATTAACCTCATGAAATGACCCACTGTGCATTTTTGTGCATTTCTTCCCCGCGTTACGGTTTTGGTGGGGATTTGTAACGAAGGCAAATTGTGTGTTTTTGAGTTCTGAAATTCTACAAGATCGAAAACGCAAAAGTATAATCAAAAAGCTTAACAACTTTTTGAGCTGTTTTGGCCGAACTTTCCAGCTTCTCTTGAAAAATCCATCTCGTGAATGACATTTCTAAGAGCAAATTCTTCTCCTTTGTCAGCTATTGTGGAATGAATTTAAAAAAAGGTATTCACACAAATATATTTGACCTTGTGCAGTTTGTTACAGATGCAGTTTGCAAGCTCTGACTAGTGCACCCTCTGACCATCCAATCAAGGATGTTGATTAAACAAAAGCTTCAAGCAACATGGATTGTAAGTTATAGGGTGCCCACAGTCCAGATTGTGAAGACTCATACAGATAGATACCGTTCACCCTCGCAACATGTGATGTTTAGGCTGAACTCTGATTGGATAAATGAAGGCTTTGTTGGCCCTGATGGCCTTCCACTGTCGGTCAAGACAGGCTTGACAATGCTCCTGTAAACTACAGGACCTACCACGTAAGAACATTGTACATCTTGTCTTATCTTCCTTGTCAGTGTCAGAAGATGCTTTAACATGCAGGAATACAAAACTTAATATGAAAACTGTGTGTGGAAGAGCATCACATATACGCCCAAGACATGCTCAGATTTAGATAAGATTTAGAATCCCCCTATGCATAAAGCTAGCTCCATGAAGAAATGCTTCACATCGGTTGGAGTGGAACATCTCCTGCTATATTGCTACAACCCTATTGAACACCTTTGGGATGAATTGGAATGGCATCCCAGTCCTCCTCACCTCACCTACATCTCTGAATGAGCACAAATCTCCACAAAATCTGGTGAAACATCTTCCAGAAAAGTGGAGCGTATTATAACAACAAACGTGGGACTCAATGTGGAATGGGATCTTTAAAAAACACACCCAATTTTATGCTCAGGTGTCCACAAACTTTTTTCATACAGTGTGTACTAATCCCAAGAGCTTTGGATAAACTGAAGAATTCAGGCAAATTTTTTTTTATAAAATGTATATATAAAATAGTTGTCTACAGAACTCTTGTGTGTGTGTGTGTGTGTGTGTGTGTGTGTGTGTGTGTGTGTGTGCGTGTGTGTGTGTGTAATGATGTCTCAAGTGTGTGAGCTCCTGGTCCCTTTTTATCCTCTCAACTCCTGCCGGATTACTAAACACAGCAACACCTTACATTCCCTGTTGCCTAATTAACCCTTGAACACACCACACCACACCATACACACACACACACACACACACACACACACACACAGGGTTAAATCAGCCCCTTGTTTTCATGACAGGTAATTCCTCTGGTGTACAGGTGACTTATTATAATCAGAGTTTGTGCAGCTGCGGGAGAACTCTCGAGCCCCCAGGTGTTTGTGTGCGTGGGTAGGTGTGTGGGTAGTTGTGTGTGTACATGATTATAAGTAGAAAATGCAACAAATCCATAACGCTCCAAGAGAAGCTAAGAAACACAAGAAATAATTATATTGCAGGGGCAACAATTGTGTGCAGGGGCATCATTATATGGGAGCAAGTTTGGGTCTAGTTCAAATAAAGGGAAAATTTCATGTTAGCACATCCCAAGACGTCCTATAGAATTGTGTGCCTTTGACTTTGGGGTAACAGTTTGGGGGAGAACCATCTGGGTCAACTTATGAGGAAATGGATAAGGCTCAGGGTTACTAATTGGGGGTAATGCCCTGGAACTGCCAAACTGCCTTTGAGCAAGGCCCTTATCCCTACTCCATGGGGTGCTGTATCATGGCTGACCCTGCACTCTGACCTGGGGTGCAACTGCACATTTGCCAAGGGGTATGCAATATCCTATAGCCCCCTCCCATCAATTACACAGACAGGGCTGTTTAAACAGCTAGAAAGAGTTGATTAGGGCAGCTAATTGATTGCAAGGCGACATCCAAGTGGTGGTAATTAGGTGGCAGTGGATCGAAGGGAGTAGGAGTATTAACAGAGTGACCATTGGACAAAAAAAGGTCAAAAGCTTGACCAAAGAGCTGGAGCGAACTGCAAAATAGGGTGACCTTGTGGAAAGCAATGGAAGACCATTGATGTTAAAGGAAAATAGAGGTAAAAAAGGACCAGCAAGGGGTAAACTGGGTGGCAAATAAGAGTTAGCAAAAAAGAGCAAAAAAGGTTGGTACTGGGATGGTCAGGGAAGGTTTAAGCCTGAAGTCTGAAAGTGTTTTAAAAAAAAATATGTAGTGGAATGGCAGTGGGGAGAACAAACAGGTGAATCAGGTGTGGCAAAGGTGCTATTGATTTGGGTAAAAAGGTGTTTAATCAAGAGTTGACCAACAGGGGCAAAATAAAAGTGTCTATAGTGGAGTAAAGGATAAATACAAGAATAATTACACTACATCCAATGGCACCCCCTATATGTGCCGTTCCTATCCACTGCAGATACTGCATCCGAGGTGGTATCAAGTAAATGCATCTTCTACTATCTACTAATTTAGTTTTTCAATGGATTTGCAATGAAAAGCGTGCCCATTTTTAAATCAGCTCACCTCACTCAAGAAAAGGTGTTCAGGGCAATCAAATGGTTTACTAGTCACACTCTGTGGAATCAAGCACCCAGTCGAGTTTCCTTGGAGTGTATCAGGGCTGCCAAGGTGGGCGGCTTGTTTAATCTGTTTTTGCTGAATAATCTCTTCTTTCACCCAAGAGGGAGTGCACGATTAGCGCTAATTACCCTGCAATGCTAACAAACTGCGTGTGTGTTGTCGAGGTGTTTGCACTCAGATCAGAGATGAGTTTAGTGTGTTGTGGGTGCTGCTTTGATCACTCTGGTGAAACTTAATAAACCACTAAACAGTTAGCTCAGTATGCTAATCACTTGTATGCTAATCATTCCGAAGGTAATCACTTGGATGCGTCTGTTCAATGTCTGAGGATGGCGTGTGTAAAGTTGTGTGTCTTCGCACAAATACGTCCACCCACACACACACACACACACACACACACACACACACACACACACACAACAATAAGATAGAGCAGTGGTATGTGAGGTTTGTGTGAAAGCTAATAATGGAGCTATCGGAGCTGCTGTGGTAGCTGAATAATAATAGAATTTCCAACCGATTATCAACATGACACGAGCCAACTGACCACACACACAAACACACACACACACACTTTCTTTTTGTCTGAGCTTGAATACATTAATGCTCTTGTAACAGACAGCAAAACAAGACACCCACAGAGTAAGAGAAAAACTAAGCAAAACTAACCAGAAAAGTAAGCCGTTGAATATAATTGAATGAGAGAATGAGTGGACGGGTGAACTAAAGGAGGGAAGAAGGAGAAGTGAAATAAACAAGAGAACAAGTGAGAAAGTGAAAGAGTGGTAAAGAGAGCAAATGGATATGTGTGGGTGTTTGGCTGTGGATCTGGACTGTAAAAAAAAAACAAATACACAGAGAGGACTGTTTTTAAACAGGGAACAGCTAGAACGTGTTGATCAGGGGGGCAATTGCAAATGATTGCAAAGCTACAGTCAAGGGGTGGGGATTGGGTGGGAGGTGTAATAGGGGTGGAAGTATTAACAAAGTGACCAGTGGGCAAACAAAAGGTCAATAGCTTGACCACAAACAAACTGGAAAATTGAGTGATCTTATAGGAAGCAAAGGAACACCACTGATGTTGAACCAAAACAGAGGTGAAAAAGGACCTGCAAAGGTATGAGCAAAGCGGGGCAAATAGGTGGCAAATAAGATGGACCAAAGCAGGACAAAAGGATGGTCAGGAAAGGGGATACAAGTCATTAAAAGCTAAAAAGAGGTGAAGCAATTGTGGCAAAGGTGCAATTGAGTAGGGTAAAAGCGTTAAAACATCAGTTGACCAAAGGGGGCAAATTAAAAGGCTATCATGAAGTAAAATAGGGTGGTACTGTGGGGACTGGGAGGGGAAAGGGATACAAAGTCCAGGAGATCAGGAAATAGTTTCTAAAATACTTAAACTAGTATAATGGCACAGTCAAAGCCACTGAGATCACGTCCAACACCCACCCATTCTAGAGAAACTTAGCACATTTACGGCATACGCACTTATGACTTACAGTTGAGCAGTTGAGGGTTAAGGGACTTGATCAAGGGCCCAGCAGTGGCAGGTTTGCTTTCTTGTGACCTTCCGATCAAAAGTTCAATGTATTGACTACAAAGCTAGCAGCTCCCCACACATAATTGGCTGATTAGACAATTGCTTAAACAAGCATACAGGTGTTCGTAACAAAGTGTTTAACCTTGGAATCTATTTTGTCCACAATGTGTCCACATCTGTACCTTTGCGTTTTCTGACCTTGTGAACGCTGCATTTCTACATCCAAGCTTTTAGTCAAATCTGCAAATTGTTTTTCCTTTTTTTTTTAACTGTGAATACAGAGTAAAAATGGCATCCGGTGGGCGTTTGGAGATGCCTGTTAAAGTGAAGTGCACTTCTTTTCTCCGCGATAAAAGCGACTCTCTGCTGTCAGCAGCATTTGATCTTGTGAAAAGTAGAAAACTGTTGTGCTGTAAAAATGTGACGTCTCCATTAAGTCTCCATGTTTGACAGTATGCTGAATTAAAAAAGAAATAAATAAAAGATGTCACTTTCAAACCAGTAAAAAAAAAAAACATGGTAAATAACATGGTTTGAATTTTCTTTTTTTTTAAACAAAGCATGAGAGCATCTATTTAGAAAATCCATATTAGCGATGACTCGTATGCTAATTGCTCGTTTGAGCTGTTGACATCAGCACTTGTAGTAGTTGTAGTTTGTCATGCTAGTACATGGCTAGGCAGCTTGCTAAACTGCTAGCAAGCTAGATCTCGCTAGTCAAAGGTACAACATTCCTCTATCCACTTCTCCTTATTTTTCCCTTTCCTTTCATTCCTCACTTTCTTCTCGTCTTTTCTTTCCATTTCCATTCCATCTTTTCACCCTACTTTATCTGTAATATTTATCACTCTCCTTTCCATTGCCTTCATCTCCTCAGGCTCCTTCTATCCTTCCTTTATTCCTCTTTTCTTCTGTGCTTCCTTCCTTCTACTTATTCCTTTCTTTTTTCGCCCTTAGCTTTCTTCTCCTATCCCTCGCCAGCTGGCTTCTCATCCCACTTTCATCCCTCATTATCCTTTTTTATCATCATCATCCCTCCCTTTTCCCATCTTTCTCCTTATTCCTCTCATCCACTGCTTATTCATATCCGTGTTTTATGTGTTCTCTCCACCCCTCTTTCTTTGTTTGCATCCGTCTTGTCACATCTCCCTCTGTCTCTTTTGTGACCCTCTTATCAGGGCTGTGTTGACACAGTGCTGTGTGTAGTGGAGGAACTGATGAGCAAATATACATCTTTCAATCACACACACACACAGTGTCTGATTAAAGCCTACCTCTGAAGATCTTGAGATTTTCGGACCTCTGCCTTCATTACGTGTCATCTCATACATACTGTATAGAGATAGCTTAATCTCAAATGTTGCTCATCCACACTGAAATACGTGAAAATGCTCACGTTCCTGTACTGCTTTATCAACTTTCAAAAAGCTACTTTTTGTTGACGAAATATGCAGTCTTAGTGTAGACGGAAGACCAAAATGAAGAGAAAAATATGCATTTTCAAAACGAAAATATATATCAGTGTGGACATGGCCTTAGTCAGACTAGCCATAATTTACCCACTTCAGCTCTAGCTTAGCTGAAATAGCCCCTGTGCTATCCACATATGACTCTTGCTGGCTGAGTAAACTCCCTCCCACTTGCTCGAGTCACAATCAGGAATTTCTGGCTTAATCCTCTTCCACAGCAGCTTGATCCAAGTAATATTTGCGTCCAAAGCCAAATGACCAAACTCTTTCTAACGCTGACTCAAAATGACTGATGATGCTGTCAGGAACCTTTGACTAATCCCCTGCCCACAGTAACTCACAAATGTTCTCAGGAATCTCTAACTGCCCCAGTACCTCAAAACAAATGTGATAATGCTGTCAGAAATCTCAGATAGGGTTTCGATATGATTACTTTCGCTAGCAAGAACTGCCAACCAACCAACCCCCTCCCATAGTATTTCAAGCTGAGTAAGGATCCTGTCAGGAATCTGTAACTAAACCTGCTGCCAAAGTATTTCAAAAGTGAATATGCTGTCAAGAATCTCTGACTAAACCCCCTCTCATGGTATTTCAAGCTGGGTAAAAACCCTCAACAATCTCAAACTAAACCCTCTCACATAGTATTTTCTTACTGAGTCAAGATGCTGTCAGGAATCTCTGACTAAACCCATCCAAGAGTGTTTCAAGCGTTCAAGTGCCCCAGCGGTGTTTCATTGCAGAGTGAAAATGCTGTCAAGAATCTCTGACTAAGCCCTCTCCAAAAGTGTTTCAAGCTAAATGACAATGCTGTCAAAAATCTCCTACTAAACCTTCTCCCAAAGTGACTAAAAATGTCACAATGTTGTCAGAAATCTCCAACAAAAATCCCCCAACACAGTGACTAGAACCAATGCTGTCGGGAATCTCTGACTAAACCCTCACAGACAGTGTTTCAAGCTGAGTGGTGATGCTGTGGGGAATCTCTGGTAAAAGATGGTGACTTTAGGAAGGTGAAATGTTATAAAAGGAAGTGTGAGCTTGGTGGTTAAGACACTGGACCTCAAATTAGAAGGTTGAGTTTAAATCCCAGCACCACTGAACTGCTACTGTTGCGCTCTTAAATGTTTAGTTGTACAAATGAGCTCATTCTTTATAAGGGTATTTGGCAAATGCTGTAAATGTATTGATGTAGTAGGAATCTCCTACTCATCCTCTCAAGTAGAGTAATAATGCGGTAGGGAATCTCACATAAAGCCTTGTCTCTGAGTGTTTCACACTGAGTGATGATGAGGTTCGAGCTCTCAGACTAAATGATGACACTCTCAGGAATCTCTAACTAAACCCCCTCCTAGCTGCTGAAATTGAATTCTCTTCAGTATCTTCAGGCAAGTGCTGATGTTTTCACGAGCCAAAAGACCAGACCCTTCTCCTACAGTGACTCAAGAAAATTGGCTATGCTGTCAGTAATCTCTGACTAAACCCTCTGCCATGGTGGCTTGAGACAGGTGATAATGCGTGTGGGGGGATTTCACACTAAACCCCATCCCACAGATGACAAGGACCAGACCCTCCTCCTAGAGGGACTCAAGAAAATTGGCTATGCTGTCAGTAATCTCTGACTAAACCCTCTGCCATTGTGGCTTGAGACTAGTGATAATGCATGTGGGGGGATTTCAAACTAAACCCCTTCCCACAGACGACAAGGACCAGACCCTCCTCGTAGAGTGACTCAAGAAAATTGGCTATGCTGTCAGTAATCTCTGACTAATCCCTCTGCCATGGTGGCTTAAGACAAGTGATAATGCGTGTATGGGGATTTCAAACTAAACCCCATCCCACAGACGACACTGTCAGTAATCTCTGAATAAATTCTCTTCTACAGTGACTGCAAGAGGTAAAGTTTAAACAGGGTTAACCGATAATACCTTCAGGAATCTCCAACTAAACCCCAACTCAGTGCCACTCAAACTGAGTAAGAAAACCCTCTTCCCAACTAATTAAGTTATTCTTGCTATATCAAGCTACATCTATTTTTCAGCCCAATTCACTACACTAAAAACCATTTAGTCACCTCTGCTGCCACTAACACCCCCCCTGAGTTTATAATAAACTATAGCTATAAATTGCACAGACAAATATGAGATTGCTTACAAGAAATATACAAGTTAACTTGGCTATTTTTGGCCAAGCAGCACTTGTACTCCAGTTAGATTTTTTTTCTCTTTTTTTTTGGCTCAGCATTATTCCTTTCCTCACATCCACTCTCACTTAATAATGACATTCTTGTGCAAAGATCTTATAATAATTTTTTTCCCTTTAATTTTCACCACCGGCTTATGTGTTTTTAATGCTCAATTAATACAGCGGTTCTGTTCAACTGTGACATTTCTTTAGACTAGGTAATCATTCAATTGTCAACAGACCAATGCTAGGACTCAACCCGATAAATGACCCTGTCAGGAGTCTTTAAATAAAACCCAGTCCTGAGGCAGCTCAAGCCAAACAAAACCTCCTTTCACTGGACTAACTATTGTATCACATGTCAATGTGGACCCCGGATGTACTAATATCACTATAAGGTTAAAGCAGTGGCGGGCCGTGTCTAGCTTTTCTGGAAAATTAATTTTTAAGGTTGTCTGAGACTAAATCAATTTCTCTTCCTCCGTAGGAATAAAAAAGTCTAACTCAGATGTATTAATCTGAGCCGAACTTGGCTGTAACAGTTTCCCTCTGACAAACCAATCAGAGGACGGAAAGATGGTGACGCTATTCTGGGCCAGCTAGCTGCCCTGTGAGGTGAATATGAAATCAGATTGGTTAAAGAAACAGACTCATTGATAATATTATCTATGGTAAAAGGGCCAGCAGTACTGACTATGAAGGCCCTGGGCAGATTAGATTGACATGGCAGCACATAGAGGCTGAAATCTGATTGGAAAAAAATTTAACATCCGCATACACGTACTGGAAGCAGTGCAGCCAAGAGAAACGCCACGAAATGAAGAAAAGAAACTGTTGGGAATAAATTAATACAATTTCATGGAACAAATATTAGAATTTATGTTGTAAATGTAGGTCAGTCCTTCTGATAGTGTTTAGGCCAGCAGAGAAGGATTTGCTGGCCCTGACCGCACACCACTAGGTAAAAGTAAATTGAGTACTGAACAATCCCAACCCATTCCAGATCCATGAGCGTTAATACTGATTTGGTCCCCCTTTCCTGATACAACAGTTTCCCACTCCCACTCTTCTGGGAAGCCTTTCCGCTGATTTTGATTGTCCGGTGGACATCGATACCTTTTTTTGGCCACAAGAGCACAAAGGTTGAGCTGCGAACGGATGTCTAGCAATAAGGCCTGGAGTCATTTTGTTTTTTTCAGTACATCTTTAAATCGTTCATCTCCGAGGTCATATGATCTTTCATGCTATCCTCAGGAAACCTTATGAATAGGGACCGAAGAAATCTGTAATAAAGACTAAAATAAAAAGCCTTTTTCCTCTTCACACAAAGCCGTTCTAAACAATCACTGCCTCCAACTATGTGGCAAAAAAACTTTTTGGAAGCCAACTGAGTGACTTCAATATGCAATAACTCTGGGCGCGTGTGCGAGTGTGTATGAGTGTGTGTTTGTGTGTACGTTGGCAGTAATACATTCTGATGACCGACTGGCGTGATCTGAAAGTGGGAATGTGTGAGAAGCAACACACACACACACACACACACACACACACACACACACACACACAGAGTCAGTGTGAATCACACTGACAGTTCAAGATTGATCCACACAACAGGAACAGTTTGAGCACAGACGCTTAGTGTGTGTGTGTGTGTGTGTGTGTGTGTGTGTGTGTGTGTGTGTGTACTCTCTCTATTAAAAAATATGAATACTTTTATCAGGCAAGTGACTTAAATAAAGCAACGGCAATGCATTAGGCATGACATCGTAATTTTTGCCATAGAAGACAAATCACACACACACACACACACACACACACACACACACACACACACACAGCACACCACACTGTGCCCCAAGTACGACTTCCAGCATGTTGTTTGTTTCAGTTCGCACTCTGGGTCTGTTCTCCAAGCTGCCATTCTTTGATATTTCACACGTAATCTGGTTCGTTAATATTATAATAACGGCTCTCGTCATTTCTGCAGCGCTTCAGCAAAACTGTGACTAAATCCAGTCACGCTAAATAAAGCTCACACGAAGACAAACAACGAGCAGAAGATGCTCCAGATGAGAGAGAAAAAAAAACACAACAGACTATGCAAAATAAAAATTTGTATTAATAATGCCCAATCTTGTAAATAAATAAATATGGAAATGCACAGATATGAATTAAATATGGATGCGGAAATGTGCGCAGCTGCTCACGGAGCTTTGATGTACAATGATTTGGCTCAGGAAATGGAAATGATTTAAAAAACGTGTGGTGTGTTTATTTGTGTCAATAATCTGACATACTGTATGACGGTCACATGACTGCTGATTGAAATTGCATTTCTTTTATGGACGACTCAGAAATTGTTGAATCCGAAAGTGATTTCGTTTTTCCGCCGGAAAAAAACAGAACAATGATCAAAACATACTGTATATTCTGTGACAAAAGTATTGGGACGCCAGGCTTTTCTAGCCACGTGTGGTTCTTCACAACATTGGACATTCGCTAGAAGACCCAAACCTGTTCAAGCAAGAGAATGCACAAATCCAGCTCCATGAAGATCTGCTTTCCATGGGTTGGACTGGGAGATCTCTAACAGCTTCTCTAATGAGAGAATTGCAATTAAATGTGGAACAGGATGTTCTTAGAGCACAAACCTTTGTCCATACGCCTTCCATAAATTCCACATGGTGTTTGGAAAAAAAATGCGTTGAGATTCTGGCCACATACTTTAAACCCACCATTCTGCAATGAAAATCTAAATTCTCCACACCATTACACCACCAGCAGCCTGAACTTTTGACACAAGACTGCTTGAGTCCACAGATTCATGCTGGACCAATGTGCTGTACATGTTGAGCTGCTTTTCTTCTCAGCATAGACGTGAAAGTGTTTATTGGAGTAATATGGTCACATATATGGAAAATCTGGACACCTGACCAGAAGATTAGAATGTCCTTTTTTTTTTTTTCATTCCACATTTACTATTATAACAACCTCCACTCTTTTGGGAAGATGTTCCACTAGATTTTGTGGAGATTTATGGAGATTCAGAGACAAGGGCGTTAGTAAAGTCAATTTCTGATGTGGGTGACGTGAGGGGGGTCTGGGGTGGTGTGAAGAATTCAAACTAAAGTTTTTCAACAGAGTTGGAGCTCTATAGTAGGAGATCTTCCACTCCAACCCAACCCATGTAAAGGATAACTTTCTGATCATACGTCATGCTACCGCATCCGAAGACGTCCTGTGCAACTGGTAACGACGTGGTGAAGAACCACATATGGCCGAAAATGACGGGCGTCCAAATACTTTTTGGAAAATACTAATGATCATTTTGTTCATTTATGTATTTATTTATTGCATTTTTTTATAATCTAATTTTATCATAATCTAATATAAATATTATAATAAAATATAATAAGTGTTACTTGATATGAATGAGTCATGGCGCGACTTGGATAACAGCTGTCAAGTCATTAACCAGGATGATGTAACTCATGATAAAGCATCATGAGAATAAGACACACACACACACACAAACACACACACACACAAACACACACACGTGCTATCAGCTCCACCCGCTCCACATGCCATCGCTCCAATGTGATTACTGCACAATACATAATGACACCGTGTGTGTGTGTGTGTGTGTGTGTGTGTGTGTGTGTGTGTGTGTGTTTTAACACCAAACTCACGCCCGAAGCCCTTAATGTATTCAACACGGCCAGCATGAGAGTGGAGCCCCCTACTGACGTGTCTCTCTCTCACCTCTCACTTCCTATCTGTCTGTCTGTCTGTCTGTCTGTCTGTCTGATTATCTGTCTGTCCGTCTGCCTGTGTGCAAAAAGCACTACCGCTGAGCTCGGCGCCACGGCACCCCGAATTACCACATGATGCAGAAATAAAAATAAGCAGATGCAAACATAATGACCTGTGCATAAAGCACGGGAGGAAATGTGCAAGATAGGCAAGAATTAGCAGTGCACAACGTTTTTATTCATTAAATATATAAATAAATAAATCACATAAATAAATCACCAAAGCACATAGTTAAACATGCAGGTATTAATGATAATCAAAGCAACTTTTTTACTTTGAAATAATTGGGAAAGCAATGTACAATAAAACCAAAACAGAAAAAAAAAATACATCTAAATCCAAAGCAGAAAAAAAAAGTAAAAGAAAAAAAGACACAAAATATAATCGAGACCAAAAACAAGCAAATGTACAAAAAAAATAAAACATAGGAATCAACAATGAAAGAAATAAAGCACAGTTAATACAATAAAAAATGCATGGAAAATATCATCACAGCAAAATAAGTAAATGAATCAATTATTATTTTTATTATTAATAATAATTTTAATAAACCAACTGCATTTATCACAAATATATTTGAATTCAAAAAGTGCAAAACATGAACAACAAAAAATGTCTAGAGAAGCAATAACTAATTAAATTCAGTCCAATAAAATAGAAAATATATAATAAAAGTGGTTTAACAACAAAATATTCTCAAAACACAAAATAAGACAAATTTAAATGAATGATTTATGTGTATGTAAAATGTTTTGTTTGAGTGGGAAGAATTAAGGCAAAAAAATATAAAGACAAAAAAAAGAAAATGCAAAATATAAGTGAAGCATAAAAAAAGCAACATCATGAATAAGCAGTACGGGAAAAAAAAAAACCAGGCTAGTTGGATAAAGGAAGCAGCAAAACTACTCAGACTTCAGAATACTTCTTCTGTATTTGTGTGCACTCGTGCTTATCCACTTCCTCAATCCTCACTTAGCTTTAAAATTGGGCTTTCGAGCCGCTGCCTCGATCACTCCAGCACCGGTACATCAATCTCCACTCAGAGAATCCTGACACAACAACTTCCTCCTGCCTCCTGACAATCTTTTTCGTTCATTGTTTATCAAAAACTGGCATTTTATCTCATTATTTACTGTAAGGTTTCTCATTGTTTACAAAAAGTTGTGATGAAACTTTCTTTATTCGCCGTTACTTACAGTAAGGAAAATAAGTATTTGAACACCCTGCTATTTTGCAAGTTCTCCCACTTAGAAATCATGGAGGGGTCTGAAATTGTCATCGTAGGTGCATGTCCACTGTGAGAGACATAATCTAAAAAAAAAATCCAGAAATCACAATGTATGATTTTTTAACTATTTCTTTGTATGATACAGCTGCAAATAAGTATTTGAACACCTGAGAAAGTCAATGTTAATATTTGGTACAGTAGCCTTTGTTTGCAATTACAGAGGTCAAACGTTTCCTGTAGTTTTCACCAGGTTTGCACACACTGCAGGAGGATTTTGGCCCACCTCCACACAGATCTTCTCTAGATCAGTCAGGTTTCTGACCTGTCGCTGAGAAACACGGAGTTTGTGCTCCCTCCAAAGATTCTCTATTTGGTTTAGGTCTGGAGACTGGCTAGGCCATGCCAGAACCTTGATATGCTTCTTACAGAGCCACTCCTTGGTTATCCTGGCTGTGTGCTTCGGGTCATTGTCATGTTGGAAGACCCAGCCTCGACCCATCTTCAATGCTTAAACTGAGGGAAGGAGGTTGTTCCCCAAAATCTCGCAATACATGGCCCCGGTCATCCTCTCCTTAATACAGTGCAGTCGCCCTGTCCCATGTGCAGAAAAACACCCCAAAGATGATGCTACCACCCCATGCTTCACAGTAGGGATGGTGTTCTTGGATGGTACTCATCATTCTTCTTCCTCCAAACACGTTTAGTGGAATTATGACCCAAAAGTTCTATTTTGGTCTCATCTGACCACATGACTTTCTCCCATGACTCCTCTGGATCATCCAAATGGTCATTGGCAAACTTAAGACGTGCCTGAACATGTGCTGGTTTAAGCAGGGGAACCTTCAGTGCCATGCATGATTTCAAACCATGACGTTTTAGTGTATTACCAACAGTAACCTTGGAAACGGTGGTCCCAGCTCTTTTCAGGTCATTGACCAGCTCCTCCCGTGTAGTTCTGGGCTGATTTCTCACCTTCCTTAGGATCATTGAGACCCCACGAGGTGAGATCTTGCATGGAGCCCCAGTCCGAGGGAGATTGACAGTCATGTTTAGCTTCTTCCATTTTCTAATGATTGCTCCAACAGTGGACCTTTTTTCACCAAGCCGTAGCCCTTTCCAGCCTTGTGGAGGTGTACAATTTTGTCTCTAGTGTCTTTGGACAGCTCTTTGGTCTTGGCCATGTTAGTAGTTGGATTCTTACTGATTGTATGGGGTGGACAGGTGTCTTTATGCAGCTAACGACCTCAAACAGGTGCATCTAATTTAGGATAATAAATGTAGTGGAGGTGGACATTTTAAAGGCAGACTAACAGGTCTTTGAGGGTCAGAATTCTAGCTGATAGACAGGTGTTCAAATACTTATTTGCAGCTGCATCATACAAATAAATAGTTTAAAAATCATATATTGTGATTTCTAAATATTTCTTTTTTAGATTATGTCTCTCACAGTGGACATGCACCTACGATGACAATTTCTGTGTTGAAATTTCATCATATACTATCAGTTAGTGAAAATAAGAATTTCAGGTGACCATGTGTTCGAATTTAAATGTTTACATCATTATTAATCCTTAAATATTATTGATTTGCCATTTGTTTAGTGTAAAGCAGCATTTCCATGTTGTTATTTGCTGTAATGTATGTAATGTAATGTAAAGTAATGTTTACTAGAAATTTGTGATGAAATGTCAGTATTCACCATGAGCATCATGTAAATGACAATTTCAGATCATCTTGTGCTAGAAGTTTCATTTTTATGTCATTATTTACAGTAAAATAGTTTCATTTAACACTTATTTTTGTGTAAAGTCACATTTCTGTTAACATTTCATTGTAAAGTTAGCATTTTTTGTCGTTGCTTGCTGTAAATTTGTGTTGAAATTTCATTATTCACTACGTTATGTGTACGTTTGCGTTTTATTTATTTTATTACTTAATTTTGTCATTATTACCACTTGAATTGTACCATTTTGCTCTTGCTTTAGTGTAAAGCGTTACATAGTGTAAAGTTTGTCATTTGTTAGCTGCTAAATTGGCATTTTTTGCTGTTAATTGTACTTTAAGAATTTACTTTAAGTTTTGTACATAAGCTTTCTAATGTTTCTATCCACTGTAAATTGTTACATTGTAAGATTATTTTCCCATAAATTACAATTACAGTGACGTTGTTTGCTGTAAACGTGTAAATTCGCCTTATTTCAAAGAAAAAGTTTTATTTCACTTCTATGACATCGTTTATTATGAACTGACATGATAATGTTGTTATTTTATGCTGTATTTATTATCACAACCATACTGTCTTTAGTATCCACTTTTCCAGAAAAAAAAGAATAAAAAAAGAAAAAAGAAAGCTGCAGTTCAGAGCGTGATGTGTTCACAGATCTGAGCGTTTCCCTTGTTTACTTTCTATTAAAGGCCGAGCGCTCATGAGTAATTAATTTCGCCTCGGGGTGCTGTCACCAACACCCATCTTCATCTCCGCACTCACACACTAAATAAATAAATACCAAGCCGCTGCAGTCCGCCAACCAAACAGTTGAACTACGTGAATATGGAGGCTGTGATTTAACGTCCCCGCAGTCAATACGGAATCGATAGCCAGCGTTAGCCAATTAGCTAACTTTAGCTTCGCTCATCAATATTGCAAATGATTTGGTGAGCAGCTTGCACTTGAACTTCCTTCACACACATGCTCATAATTGCATGTGTGGCTGTGTGTGTGTTTCTCTGTAAAACCCCAACCTACTCCTTCTACCAATAGAAAAACCCCTGATCCTGTAAGTTTTAAACCGAACAGCATGTTTTGGTCCAGTGAAGGCATCATGGCAATGTACAGTGGTTCCTTCTTTTTTTTCCTACAGGACATTTCTGATTGCTATACACACATTCCCTGTCCTCCATCGATGGAAAACCCCTGATCCTGTCAAACAGTTTATAAACCGGACGGCACGTTCGGGACGAGTGAATGCACCCTGGCATGCGTTCAACAAACCGATAATGTGCTGTGTTTTCTTTTTTTTTCCTGTAGGAAATTTGATCGGATAAACTCATCCAGGTCTTCATCACTTAGGAATACACACACGCGCGCACACACACTTCAGTTTTTCTTTCAATTTGTGAAATAGCGCTTTTTTGACCAAATCATGGCAAATTTACCGCAGCAATACGTCCGACTTTCTAACTCTAAACTCCTGAGCAACCGATTAAGGCTTTTTACAAGGGCCCTAAACCTTAACCCCAACACCCTAAACCCTTAAACAGTGGTATTAGTCTAAGCAACCCAAGACCTACGATTAAACACCAAATCAGATCGCCTGGATGATCAACGGATTCTGATTGGTTGGTATTTGTTTCGCTTTCTTTCGAACTTCAGCTCTAATAATAGTGTTTAGTGTTAATTGGCCCAATCGTTTCTATAGTAACGCCGCTCGTTCCGAATCGAACAGATCCTTGGAAAAAAAAGTGTTTACACAACGTCTTTGCAACTGTCTGAGACAAAAGCTGTCAGTTTTTGAATGTTTTTTTGGCTGATTCAAAGTAACATATGCTAAAAGACAGAGCGCGGATGAGCCTTTACGGCTAAAACGATCGACATAAGTGATGAAGGATTTCATTCTACACGCAGCTCTAAATTGATTAAAAAAAAAAGTACTTCAAGACGGTTCAGACGCCCTGCTCAGGTATAAACAGGAATAAATCCCAATTTCTCCGTGTAACAGTTGCTACGCTGTTTCGCGGGACGCCGTCACGGATCGTTCGACTACGAACAGCAGATTTTTATTTTTTTTTTCTATTTATTTAAATCTCAACTTGTGGTGGTGGTGGTGAAGCATCCAGATGTGCGCCAGGGTCAGAAATGGAGGCACAGTGCAAAGAACTGAGATTTGAGATTAAAGTAAAGTTCGAACCCTAAGGAGGACGAGGATGAGAAGAAAAAGAAGAAGAAAAAGAAGGAGGAGGTTTTCAAAGACAGAATTTCATCATATATATATACACACACACCGAACCTTTAATCCTACTTCTAAACCCCATGACTGGTATTAGAAAGACTCAAGAAAAGACAGAGAAACTGGAGGATGATGGACCAGACGCCTGAGGAGATGCTCCCCATGCCAACAGAGTTCCCCGCCTTTTAATTCCTTGATCCTCCATTCCATCCCAAACCCGTTCCATTACCAACCCACTAAAGAGTCTGAGCACTCTAACAGGTCCCTTTAAAAAAATGAGACCAGACCCAAGAATTTTTTCTTCCTCTTCTTTCTTTCTTTCTTTCTTTCTTTCTTTCTTTTTTTTACCTGCAGTCTGGTGCTGGTTGATCCTGATGGAGGTGAAGCCCCGCTCGACCAGCGCCTGCTGGACATCCCTGCAGCTCCGCGATGCTCCATCATCGGCGTCCTCCTCATCCTCCATGCGCTCGCGTTCCCGGTCGCGCTCGGCGCCGCGTCCTCCCGAGCACAGGCAGAGCGCCGCGCACAGAGCCAACACACACACCTGCAGCCTCACCATGCTGACCGGGAAAAAAGAAAAAAGGGAAAAAAAAAGAAAAAAAAAAAAAGAAACACTCCAAATCAAAGCCCAGGTCCACTCCGTCCACCTCGCTCGCTCTGTGATCAGAGTTTCCTCCTTGCGCTCTTCATAGCGCAGAGCGTGCGTAAGCCGGCAGCGCGCTATTGGAAAACACACACACACGCACACACACACACGCAAAACAAAACCAAAAAAAAAAAATCCGCACCGACCAACAGCAGCCCAGTAACTTCTGCTGTACACACTGAGCTGCTGCGAGTGTGTGTGTGTGTGTGTGTGTGTGTGTGAGTGAGTGTGAGTGTGTGAGAGAGTGCGAGACACAGACAGCAATACACACACACACACACACACACACACACACACACAGAGCTCGTGCGCCCAGAAAATCCCGGAGTGGAGTCGCCGGAGCTCGTGATGTGGATTGAGGGATATTTTTATTTAGCCTACTTGATGATTAATATGGTCGCTCGAGCAGCAGATGGGAAAGTGCTGCTCGGCTCGGCGAACGTGAAGCTCGAGTCGTGCCGAGAGCGTTAAACAACAGCGAGGAGCCGATCGGAAAACAAACCGTCACGCAATCCCCCCCCGAGGAACCCACGTGGAACGGGCACGTGGCCCAACTGTAGAACGGAATTCAGCTGCAAACCTCCAAACGACCTCACCTTTAGTGTCTGTCTGATGGCATTCGGGCAACAGATGAAGATTTTAACGTCTCACTGAGCGTGGAATTCGAACGCAGGCCCCCTTATCGAGTCGTACCGGAGCAGTTGATGGAGGTTTCGAGGTTCGAGTGGTCTCGGAACAGTAGATGGTGCTTTTGACTTTTCCTAAGCGGATCAATTTGGCGCCGGTCATCCAGGAACCTTAAACCAAGATTTCAATGTGTCTAATAGAACTGTACATTTCAATGTCTACCCTATTACTGAGTTGTACTGGAGCAGTAGATGAAGGTTTTGAGATGTTCTGGTTACCAATAAACCTTGAATCCTAAACCTGTACCCTTATCTACTGGTTTTGGAGCTCCTAAAGGTTTCAACGTGTCTCATTGGGTTTCAATAAACTCTACATTTGAATGCCTACCCCATATCGAGTTGTATTGGACTAGTAGATGGAGGTTTTAAAATGTCCTGTTCATCCAAGAAACCTTAAACCATAATCCCCAGACCCTAATCAATTGGTATTCAAGCTGGTAATGGTGGTCCCATTCAGTCTTATTGATCTCCACATTTGAATTTCTACACCTTTATCAAGACATTCCTTGGTTGTCCAAGAACCTTAAACCATAATCCCTGCATCTTTATTAAGGGGTGTTGGAGCAGTCGATGGAGGTATTAACACATCTCCTGACAACCATGGACTCTGACCCCTACATCCTAAAGCCTTATATTACCAATGGAGCATTGAATGAAGGTTTTAAAGTGCCTCTCATTCTGTTTTACCCCTTAAATGGTAGATGAAGAGTTCAACACATTATTTCGCCATGGATATGTAGATCCTCCAGGTCTAGAACTGGAGGTATAGCTGCAGATCGTCCAGGAACAGAACTGGAGGTATATCTGCAGATCATCCAGGAACAAAACTGGAGGTATATCTGGAGATCCTCTAGGACCGAACTGGAGGCATATCTAAAGGTCCTCCAGGAATAGAATTGGAGGCATATCTAAAGGTCCTCTGGGAACAGAAGAAACTCCAGATTTACCTTGAGTTCTGTTTCTAGAGGATCTGCAGATATAACTTCATTGTTGTTCATAGATCCTCTAGAAACAGAACTCAAGGTGAATCTGGAGTTTCTTCAGGTCCAGAACTGGAGGTATTGCTATAGATCTTCCAGGAACGGAACTGGGGGATTATCTGGGGATCTACCAGGTACAGAACTGGAGGAATATCTGGAGATCCTCCAGGACAGAACTGGAGGCATATCTAGAGGTCCTCCAGGAACAGAACTAGAGGCATATTTAAAGATCCTCCAGGAACAGAACTAGAGGCATATTTTAAGATCCTTCAGAGACAGACCTTGAGGCATATCTGTAAATCCACCAGGAATAGAACTGGAGGTATATCTGCAGATCTTCCAGGAACAGATTCTCTAGATACAGAGACAAAAGGGACACCTGAGACTTGTAGTGACTCCAAGTACAGAAATATCAGGACTCCTGCAGGTTCTCCAGGTACAAAGACAGAGGAACATCTGTTGATTTTCCATGATCTAAGTTACAGGAATAGCTGAAGCTCCTCAGTGTATAGAGATACGGAGGGACAGCTGCAGATCTTTTAAGTACAGAAGCTGTGAGACATTTGAAGCTTCCTTTAGGCTGGAATTTTGTTTTCATTTTAGAGACAGTGGAATTAATTCAGTGTCAGTTACAGCACCGTGTGTGTGTGTGTGTGTGTGTGTGTGTGTGTGTGTGTGTGTGCGTTTCGATCTAAATCCGAGGTGTGAAATCATTAACCTGGAGAGCCGTACAAACCTGCAGTCCTCCAAGATCAAAGCCTTGAATTTGGTGTAAAATGATCTCGCTGGCCGGGAATCTCCTACAGCCGAAGGGAAAGACGTGCTCCACTTCCCCTGGATCAAACCTCACTACCAAATTAATACGCTGCTACAATAATTAACACAACCTCCATCATCCTTTACACACCACCCAGCGTACTTAACGCAGAACACGTGGTAATTAACACAGAGTAAATAAGGCGCCATATTCGCCTGATGTAGCACTACATTAACATTCCATTAGCGCTGCTGGCTTTATTAACATCAGACGCTACATTAACTCCAAACACTGGAAGCTGCATTAACACCAGTCACCGCATCGTCATGGGCTACTGCATTAACACCAGGATCTCTGTTACTGTAAACATTGCATTAACATTAAGTTCTAACGCAACCCTGGGCGCCGCGTTAACACCATGATCTGCATTAATATCAGACTCTACTAACACTAGGAGCTGCATTAACACCGGATCTGCATTAATATCAGACTCTACTAACACCAGGAGCTGCATTAACACCGGATCTGCATTAATATCAGACTCTACTAACACCAGGAGATGCATTAACACCAGACTTTGCATAAACATTATGTTCCACATTAATTTTAGATACTACCAACATCAAAAGCTGCATTAACACCAGACTGTGCATAAACACCATGTTCCACAATAATATCAGACACAACTAACACTAGGAGCTGCATTAACACCATACTTTGCATAAACACCATGTTCCACATTAATATCAGACACAACTAACACTAGGAACTGCATTAACACTAGACTTTGCATAAACATTATGTTCCACATTAATATCAGACATTAATAACACCAGAAGCTGCATTAACACCAGACTTTGCATAAACACCATGTTCCACATTGATATCAGACACAACTAACACTAGGAACTGCATTAACACTAGACTTTGCATAAACACCATGTTCCACATTAATATCAGACATTAATAACACCAGAAGCTGCATTAACACTAGACTTTGCATAAACACCATGTTCCACATTGATATCAGACACGACTAACACTAGGAGCTGCATTAACACCAGACTTTGCATAAACACCATGTTCCACATTAATATTAGACACTACTAACACCGGAACTGCATGAACACCAGACTTTGCATAAACACCAAGAACTGCATTACAACAGCAAGTATATTAACACCATGATCTGCATCGATCTCAAACACTACTAACACCAGGAACTGCACCAACACAAGGGGATTCCACATAACTAACACCAGGAGTTGCATTATCACAAAGAGCTGCATTAACACCGGGTACCGCAATCAGGCACTTTATAAACACCAGGCCCTGTATTATCACAGAGATCTGCATTAACACTAAGATGTTCTAATCATTAGCCGCATTAACACCAAGCACTACATTAATACCGAGTTGCATAAACATTTAAGCTGCATGAAGGTCAGGAGCTGCATTGTACTAAGTGCTGCATTAAGAGCAGCAGCTGCATAAACAGTAAGAGCCGCATATAACACCGAGCAGGGCATTAGCACTAATAGCTGCATTAACACTAAACTCCATATGGATAAAGAGACATGCATTAACACCAGAAAATACATAAACAGCAAGTGCGGCATTTAAATGGGGTAGCTACACGAGCGTTAAAGACCTGCATTAACACTGAGAGCTGAATAAACACTCAGCACCTGTGTAAAAATTAAAAACTACACTAATACAGAAAGCTGTATTAACACTAGACACTGTGTTTACACAAGACACTGCATTAACACTAAACACTAAACACTACATTAGCACTAAACACTACATTAACACTAAACACTGCATTAACACAAGAGAATAGATTGACACTAAACACTGCATTAACACCAAACAATACAGCAAGACTAAACACCACATTAACACTAAACAATACATTAACACCTCGTAATGCATTAACACTAAACACTGCATTAACACTGAATTCTATAATAACACCAAACGTTGCATTAAAACTTAACACCACATTAACACTACACACTGCATTAACTCTAGGTACTAGATTAACAATAAAACTTGAATTAACACTAAACACTACATTAATACAAAAATCTGCCTTAACATTAAACAGTAAAACTTGCATTAACACTAAACACTATATTAACACAAAAATCTGCATAGACACTAAACACTAAAACTTGCATCAACAATAAACATTACATTAGCACTAAAACCTGCATTACACTAAACACTGTATTAACACTAAACTTTACATTAACACTAAAAGCTGAATTAACACTAAACACTACATTAACACTAGACACTGCATTACTGCAAGAGAATAGATTAACACTAAACACTGCATGAACACCAAACAATACATCAAGACTAAACACCACATTAAACACTAAACTATGCATTAACACTAAAACCCTCTTCAACACTAAACACTACATTAACACTTCATAATGCATTAACACTAAACACTGCATTAACACTGAACTCTACATTAACACCAGACACTGCATTAAAACTTAACACCGCATTAACACTAAACACTGCATTAATACTGAACTCTACATTAACACCAAACACTGCATTAAAACTTAACACTGCATTAACACTACACACTGCAATAACTCTAGATACTAGATTAACACTCAAACTTGCATTAACACTAAACACTACATTAACACAAAAATCTGCCTTAACACTAAACACTAAAACTTGCATTAACACTAAACACTAAAACTTGCATCAACACTAAACACTGCATTAGCACTAAAACCTGCATTACACTAAACACTGCATTAACACCAAACAATACAGCAAGACTAAACACCACATTAAACACTAAACTCTGCATTAACACTAAACACTACATTAACACTTCATAATGCATTAACACTAAACACTGCATTAACACCAAACAATACAGCAAGACTAAACACCACATTAAACACTAAACTCTGCATTAACACTAAACACTACATTAACACTTCATAATGCATTAACACTAAACACTGCATTAACACTGAACTCTACATTAACACCAAACACTGCATAAAAAATTAAGACTGCATTAATACTACACACGGCATTAACTATAGATACTAGATTA
>NC_060907.1:18560991-18563491 GCF_014805685.1 Silurus meridionalis
TGTTTGTCTTTATTTTATTTTGTTTGGTTTGTTATGTTTGATTTTATTATATATTGTTTTAGTTTTTGTTTTATTTGATGTCATTTATTCATTTATCTTTATATTTTTTTTATTTTATATTTTTTTATTTTGTTGTATTGTTTTTTTTTAGTAATTGCTTTTGTTTAAGGTTATGCGTAATGCGTTCTTTACCGCTTCAATTCTTTTCAATAAAAAATTTACCCCAATTTTGATTATTATATTTATTTGATCATCGATTTATTTTATTAATTTAAGTCTTTCGCATTTTGATCAGCGCACTTCCCTTAATTAAACCGTCTCCATTAGCCCTTATGTGCCCTGAGTGTGTTAAAAAAAAGAAAAGAGCGATGAATTAAACACCGAACAACTGATTAAAAATGCAGTGCTCAGATTAATGGTATTGTGGGAATCTTCACAATTCACTTCCCAGTCGCTTTCAGTGGCTTTTCATGCCAAATGTTTGTAGACACCTAAACATTAGATTAGTCTTAGATACCTCTTTTTTGAACACCTCATTCCACATGTAGTTCCCATTTACTGTTATAATAAACTCCATGTTTCTTTCAAGATGTTTCTCTAGATTTTGTGGAGATTTGTGCTTATTCAGGTACTGATGTAGGTGAGATGAGGAGGTCTGGAGTACAGTCAGTGTTGAAGATCTTCCACTCCAACCCATGTTAAGCAGATCTTCATGGAGCATGCTGGAACAGGTTTTGGGTATCCTAGTTCAAGTGAACGGACAATTTCATGTGACAGCATCCAAAGACGTTCTCCATAATTGTGTTTCTCCGAATTTGTGCTAACAGTTTGCGGAAAAAATACATGGTTGGAAAAATCAGATGTCCTAATACTTTTGTCCATTCATTGTATTAATATAGCTGAGGTTCTGTTTGACTCCTCCAGAAATGTAATATATTCATTCACTGAGCAACACCTGTGTATTGAAATTGTTCTAGGAAATTTTCTGGATTTGTATAAAAAAATATAAATATATTTTTATAAAATCATTACATCTCTAATATAATCTGTTTTCCACCTGTTTTACGGATTAAAACATCTCGACATTTTATTTAAACTACCTGATTCTATTTTTAGTTAGTTGTAGGTAATTTTTTATTAAAAAGGTTTTTGGCAGAAACGTTTTTTTTATTTGGTTTATACAGTACAGTGTAATTTATTTCAAATTGTTATTTAAATTCTTAAAAAAAAAACTTTAAAATTGATTGTTTAACTTAATTCTAATTATCATTTTATTCATTTTAGTTATAGTTTATAATTTTTTATTTATTTTGCGATAACATTTATTATTTGTGCAACTTTTTCATTGTATTTTTTTACATTTTCAAATGAAATATTTAATGGTCAGTAATTTGTTTTAATTAAATCTTTTTTTCTTTATTAAATCCTTTGCAGTGCCAGAATTGTTTTTACATTTTATTTTCAATTGTATGGTTAACATTTTAATTTTTTATTTTTACTTGTTTATTTTTATATGTGTAATTAATTTAATAAATTGTAATTGTATTTATAGTTAAGTATTTAAAAAAAAAAAAATTTAAGTTGTGTGATAAATTCTTTTTCACCTTTTTTTTTATTATTATATTTGTACAATTATTTTAATTTAGTTTTTTTATTTTTCATTTGGGTATTTCTGACTTTTTTTAAATTATATTTAAATTTCCGTAAAAAATTTTAAATGATACTTGCATTCGTATAATATTATAATTATAAATTGTTTACATTTTCTTTACATTGTGTAAATAATATTTGTAATTATGTAACAGTGTTTTAGAAATTTTGTTCTTTGTTCATGTTTTTATCCGAACATTTTTCTACATTGTTTGCATGTCTTTTTTATTTGCAGTTCTATCGAGTTGAAGGTAAATAGAAACACTCACAGAGGTATTATAGTCTAAAAAGTAACTAAGAAAGCACTGTAAAAAGAAAACAACGAAACAAACAGCAATAGATTTTACATGCAAACTTCAGAATTGCAGTTGCACTATCGTTCGCCAACTAAACTGATCATGTTCACTGTTTTGGGGCCCCTTTTTAAAGTCTAAGCTCCACCCCTTTGGATTAAACCGATGTGACTAATTACTGAGGTAAGCATACTGTAAGAGGGAAGTACACACATATATATATATATATATATATATATATATATATATATATATATATATATATATATATATATATATATGTACATATAAACATAACATCCAGCGCATATATACATCTTAATATTATACGATAAACAAATATATACAGAAGCAACAGAAATAACCATATTACAATGATATTAGAGCATTTCATGTTCCCCTTTACCACTCACAATGGACTCGTCGGCTTCCGGAAGCTTCTGTAACTCTAGAACTGTAATAACCAGGCTGCTGGGTGCAGGCGCACGGGTAAACACCTGAACACAGGTAAGTTTTTCACCTTAGATGGATTTTACCACCGCTTTGGACTTTAAACA